>NC_082716.1:101912351-102040505 GCF_030144855.1 Hypanus sabinus | reverse complement strand
GGGGACTTTTGATTGTGTGGTTTGTTGTTCGGGTGTTGATTGTGTGTGGTGTGTTGTTGGGGGACTTTTGATTGTGTGGTTTGTTGTTCGGGGTGTTGATTGTGTCGTGTGTTGTTGGGGAAGGGCTGATTGTGTGGTGTGTTGTTGGGGAGGGCTGATTGTGTGTTGTGTTGTTGGGGAAGGGCTGATTGTGTGATGCGTTGTTGGGGAACGGCTGTTTGTGTGGTGTGTTAGGGAGGGCTGATTGTGTGGTGTGTTAGGGAGGGCTGATTGTGTGGTGTGTTGGAGGAGGGCTGATTGTGTGCTGAGTTGTTGGAGAAGGGCTGATTGTGTGGTGTGTTGTTGGGGAGGGCTGATTGTGTGGTGTGTTGTTGGGGAGGGCTGATTGTGTGGTTTGTTGCTGGGGGAGGGCTGATTCTGTGGTGTGTTGTAGGGGAGGGGCTGATTGAGTGGTGTGTTGATGGGGGAGGGGTGATTGTGTGATGTGTTGTTGTGGAGGGCTGATTGTGTGGTGTTTTATTGGGGAGGGCTGAAAGTGTGGTGTATCATTGGGAAGGGCTGATTTTGTGGTGTGTTGCTGGGGAGGGCTGATTGTTTCGTGTGTTGTTGGGGAGAGTTGATTGTGTGGTGTCTAGTTGGGGAGGGCTGATTGTGTGGTTTGTTGCTGGGGGAGGGCTGATTCTGTGGTGTGTTGTTGGAGAAGGGCTGATTGGTTGGTGTGTTGTTGGGGAGGGCTGATTGTGTGGTGTGTTGTTGGGGAGGGCTGATTGTGTGGTTTGTTGCTGGGGGAGGGCTGATTCTGTGGTGTGTTGTTGGAGAAGGGCTGATTGGTTGGTGTGTTGTTGGGGTGGGCTGATTGTGTGGTGTGTTGTTGGGGGTGGGCTCTCTGGTGTGCTGTTGGGGAGGACAGATTGTGTGGTGTGTTGGGAAGGGCTGATTGTGTGGGGTGTTGGGAAGGGCTGATTGTGTGGTGTGCTGTTGGGGAGGACAGATTGTGTGGTGTGTTGTTGGGGGTGGGGCTCTCTGGTGTGTTGTTGGTGAGTCCTGATTGTGTGATGTGTTATTGGGAAGGGCTGATTGTGTTGTGTGTTGCTGGGGTGGGCTGATTGTGTGGTGTGTTGTTGGGGAACGGCTGATTGTGTGGTGTGCTGTTGGGGAGGACAGATTGTGTGGTGTGTTGGGAAGGGCTGATTGTGTGGTGTGCTGTTGGGGAGGACAGATTGTGTGGTGTGTTGTTGGGGAGGGCTGATTGTGTGGTTTGTTGCTGGGGGAGGGCTGATTCTGTGGTGTGTTGTTGGAGAAGGGCTGATTGGTTGGTGTGTTGTTGGGGTGGGCTGATTGTGTGGTGTGTTGTTGGGGGTGGGCTCTCTGGTGTGTTGTTGGTGAGTCCTGATTGTGTGATGTGTTATTGGGAAGGGCTGATTGTGTTGTGTGTTGCTGGGGTGGGCTGATTGTGTGGTGCGTTGTTGGGGAACGGCTGATTGTGTGGTGTGCTGTTGGGGAGGACAGATTGTGTGGTGTGTTGGGAAGGGCTGATTGTGTGGGGGTGTTGGGAAGGGCTGATTGTGTGGTGTGTTGGGAAGGGCTGATTGTGTGGTGTGCTGCTCGGGAACGGTGATTGGTGTGTTGTTGGGGAAGGGCTGATTGTGTGATGCGTTGTTGGGGAACGGCTGATTGTGTGGTCTGTTGTTGGGGAGGGATGATTGTGTGGTGTGTTGGGAAGGGCTGATTGTGTGGTGTGTTTTTGGGGGAGGGGCTGATTGTGTGGAGTGTTTCTGGAGAAGTGCTGATTGTGTGGTGTGTTGTTGGGAAGGGCTGATTTTGTGGTGTGTTGTTGGGGAGGGCTGATTGTACGGTGTTTTGTTGGGGAGGGTTGATTGTGTGGTGTGTTGCTGGGGAATGGCTGATTGTGTGGGTGTGTTGTTGGTGGCGGCCAGATTGTGTAGTGTATTGTTGCGGGAGGGCTGATTGTTTGGTGTGTTGTGGGGGAGGGCTGATTGTTTGGTCTGTTGTTGGGGAGGGATGATTGTGTGGTGTGTTGTTGAGGAGGGCTGATTGTGTGGTGTGTATGGGGGGACCTGATTGTGTGGTGTGTTCTTGGGGGACTTTTGATTGTGTGGTTTGTTGTTCGGGGTGTTGATTGTGTGGTGTGTTGTTGGGGGAGGGTTGATTGTGTGGTGTTTTATTGGGGAGGGCTGATTGTGTTGTGTATTGTTGGGGGAGGGCTGATTGTGTGGTGTTTTGTTGGGGAAGGACTGATTGTGTGTTGTGTTGTTGGGGAGGGCTGATTGTGTGGTGTTTTATTGGGGAGGGCTGAAAGTGTGGTGTATCATTGGGAAGGGCTGATTTTGTGGTGTGTTGCTGGGGAGGGCTGATTGTTTCGTGTGTTGTTGGGGAGGGTTGATTGTGTGGTGTGTTAGGGAGGGCTGATTGTGTGGTGTGTTGGAGGAGGGCTGATTGTGTGCTGAGTTGTTGGAGAAGGGCTGATTGTGTGGTGTGTTGTTGGGGAGGGCTGATTGTGTGTTGTGTTGTTGGGGAGGGCTGATCGTGTGGTGTGTTGTAGTGGGAGGTCTGATTGTGTGGTGTGTTGTTGAGGTGGGCTGATTGGTTGGTGTGTTGTTGGGGTGGGCTGATTGTGTGGTGTGTTGTTGGGGGTGGGCTCTCTGGTGTGCTGTTGGGGAGGACAGATTGTGTGGTGTGTTGGGAAGGGCTGATTGTGTGGGGTGTTGGGAAGGGCTGATTGTGTGGTGTGCTGTTGGGGAGGACAGATTGTGTGGTGTGTTGTTGGGGGTGGGCTCTCTGGTGTGTTGTTGGTGAGTCCTGATTGTGTGATGTGTTATTGGGAAGGGCTGATTGTGTTGTGTGTTGCTGGGGTGGGCTGATTGTGTGGTGTGTTGTTGGGGAACGGCTGATTGTGTGGTGTGTTGTTGGAGAAGGTCTGATTGGTTGGTGTGTTGTTGGGGTGGGCTTATTGTGTGGTGTGTTGTTGGGGGTGGGCTCTCTGGTGTGTTGTTGGTGAGTCCTGATTGTGTGATGTGTTATTGGGAAGGGCTGATTGTGTTGTGTGTTGCTGGGGTGGGCTGATTGTGTGGTGCGTTGTTGGGGAACGGCTGATTGTGTGGTGTGCTGTTGGGGAGGACAGATTGTGTGGTGTGTTGGGAAGGGCTGATTGTGTGGGGTGTTGGGAAGGGCTGATTGTGTGGTGTGTTGGGAAGGGCTGATTGTGTGGTGTGCTGCTCGGGAACGGTTGATTGTGTGGTGTGTTGTTCAGGAGGGCTGATTGCGTGTTGTGTTGTTGGGGAAGGGCTGATTGTGTGATGCGTTGTTGGGGAACGGCTGATTGTGTGGTCTGTTGTTGGGGAGGGATGATTGTGTGGTGTGTTGGGAAGGGCTGATTGTGTGGTGTGTTTTTGGGGGAGGGCTGATTGTGTGGAGTGTTTCTGGAGAAGTGCTGATTGTGTGGTGTGTTGTTGGGAAGGGCTGATTTTGTGGTGTGTTGTTGGGGAGGGCTGATTGTACGGTGTTTTGTTGGGGAGGGTTGATTGTGTGGTGTGTTGCTGGGGAATGGCTGATTGTGTGGTGTATTGTTGGTGGCGGCCAGATTGTGTAGTGTATTGTTGCGGGAGGGCTGATTGTTTGGTGTGTTGTGGGGGAGGGATGATTGTGTGGTGTGTTGTTGAGGAGGGCTGATTGTGTGGTGTGTATGGGGGGACCTGATTGTGTGGTGTGTTCTTGGGGGACTTTTGATTGTGTGGTTTGTTGTTCGGGGTGTTGATTGTGTGGTGTGTTTTTGGGGGAGGGTTGATTGTGTGGTGTGTTGTTGGGGAGGGCTGATTGTGTTGTGTATTGTTGGGGGAGGGCTGATTGTGTGGTGTTTTGTTGGGGAAGGACTGATTGTGTGTTGTGTTGTTGGGGAGGGCTGATTGTGTGGTGTTTTATTGGGGAGGGCTGAAAGTGTGGTGTATCATTGGGAAGGGCTGATTTTGTGGTGTGTTGCTGGGGAGGGCTGATTGTTTCGTGTGTTGTTGGGGAGGGTTGATTGTGTGGTGTGTTAGGGAGGGCTGATTGTGTGGTGTGTTGGAGGAGGGCTGATTGTGTGCTGAGTTGTTGGAGAATGGCTGATTGTGTGGTGTGTTGTTGGGGAGGGCTGATTGTGTGGTGTTTTATTGGGGAGGGCTGAAAGTGTGGTGTATCATTGGGAAGGGCTGATTTTGTGGTGTGTTGCTGGGGAGGGCTGATTGTTTCGTGTGTTGTTGGGGAGGGTTGATTGTGTGGTGTGTTAGGGAGGGCTGATTGTGTGGTGTGTTGGAGGAGGGCTGATTGTGTGCTGAGTTGTTGGAGAAGGGCTGATTGTGTGGTGTGTTGTTGGGGAGGGCTGATTGTGTGGTTTGTTGCTGGGGGAGGGCTGATTGTGTGGTGTGTTGTTGGTGAAGGGCTGATTGTGTGTTGTGTTGTTGGGGAGGGCTGATCGTGTGGTGTGTTGTAGTGGGAGGTCTGATTGTGTGGTGTGTTGTTGAGGTGGGCTGATTGGTTGGTGTGTTGTTGGGGTGGGCTGATTGTGTGGTGTGTTGTTGGGGGTGGGCTCTCTGGTGTGCTGTTGGGGAGGACAGATTGTGTGGTGTGTTGGGAAGGGCTGATTGTGTGGGGTGTTGGGAAGGGCTGATTGTGTGGTGTGCTGTTGGGGAGGACAGATTGTGTGGTGTGTTGTTGGGGGTGGGCTCTCTGGTGTGTTGTTGGTGAGTCCTGATTGTGTGATGTGTTATTGGGAAGGGCTGATTGTGTTGTGTGTTGCTGGGGTGGGCTGATTGTGTGGTGTGTTGTTGGGGAACGGCTGATTGTGTGGTGTGTTGTTGGAGAAGGTCTGATTGGTTGGTGTGTTGTTGGGGTGGGCTTATTGTGTGGTGTGTTGTTGGGGGTGGGCTCTCTGGTGTGTTGTTGGTGAGTCCTGATTGTGTGATGTGTTATTGGGAAGGGCTGATTGTGTTGTGTGTTGCTGGGGTGGGCTGATTGTGTGGTGCGTTGTTGGGGAACGGCTGATTGTGTGGTGTGCTGTTGGGGAGGACAGATTGTGTGGTGTGTTGGGAAGGGCTGATTGTGTGGGGTGTTGGGAAGGGCTGATTGTGTGGGGTGTTGGGAAGGGCTGATTGTGTGGTGTGTTGGGAAGGGCTGATTGTGTGGGGTGTTGGGAAGGGCTGATTGTGTGGTGTGCTGCTCGGGAACGGTTGATTGTGTGGTGTGTTGTTCAGGAGGGCTGATTGCGTGTTGTGTTGTTGGGGAAGGGCTGATTGTGTGATGCGTTGTTGGGGAACGGCTGATTGTGTGGTCTGTTGTTGGGGAGGGATGATTGTGTGGTGTGTTGGGAAGGGCTGATTGTGTGGTGTGTTTTTGGGGGAGGGCTGATTGTGTGGAGTGTTTCTGGAGAAGTGCTGATTGTGTGGTGTGTTGTTGGGAAGGGCTGATTTTGTGGTGTGTTGTTCGGGAGGGCTGATTGTACGGTGTTTTGTTGGGGAGGGTTGATTGTGTGGTGTGTTGCTGGGGAATGGCTGATTGTGTGGTGTGTTGTTGGTGGCGGCCAGATTGTGTAGTGTATTGTTGCGGGAGGGCTGATTGTTTGGTGTGTTGTGGGGGAGGGATGATTGTGTGGTGTGTTGTTGAGGAGGGCTGATTGTGTGGTGTGTATGGGGGGACCTGATTGTGTGGTGTGTTCTTGGGGGACTTTTGATTGTGTGGTTTGTTGTTCGGGGTGTTGATTGTGTGGTGTGTTTTTGGGGGAGGGTTGATTGTGTGGTGTGTTGTTGGGGAGGGCTGATTGTGTTGTGTATTGTTGGGGGAGGGCTGATTGTGTGGTGTTTTGTTGGGGAAGGACTGATTGTGTGTTGTGTTGTTGGGGAGGGCTGATTGTGTGGTGTTTTATTGGGGAGGGCTGAAAGTGTGGTGTATCATTGGGAAGGGCTGATTTTGTGGTGTGTTGCTGGGGAGGGCTGATTGTTTCGTGTGTTGTTGGGGAGGGTTGATTGTGTGGTGTGTTAGGGAGGGCTGATTGTGTGGTGTGTTGGAGGAGGGCTGATTGTGTGCTGAGTTGTTGGAGAAGGGCTGATTGTGTGGTGTGTTGTTGGGGAGGGCTGATTGTGTGGTTTGTTGCTGGGGGAGGGCTGATTGTGTGGTGTGTTGTTGGTGAAGGGTTGATTGTGTGTTGTGTTGTTGGGGAGGGCTGATCGTGTGGTGTGTTGTAGTGGGAGGTCTGATTGTGTGGTGTGTTGTTGAGGTGGGCTGATTGTGTGGTGTGTTGTTGGGGGAGTGTTGATTGTGTGGTGTGTTGTTGGGGAGGGCTGATTGAGTGGTGTGTTGATGGGGGGAGGGGGTGATTGTGTGATGTGTTGTTGGGGAGGGCTGATTGTGTGGTGTGTATGGGGGGAGCTGATTGTGTGGTGTGTTCTTGTGGGAGGGCTGATTGTGTGGTGTGTTGTTGGGTTGGGTTGATTGTGTGGTGTGTTGTTGAGGTGGGCTGATTGTGTGGTGTGTTCTTGGGGGAGGGTTGATTGTGTGGTGTGTTGTTGGGGAGGGCTGATTGTGTTGTGTTGCTGGAGAAGGGATATTGTGTGGTGTGTTGTTGGGGAGGGCTGATTGTGTGGTGTGTTGGGAAGGGCTGATTGTGTGGGGTGTTGGGAAGGGCTGTTTGTGTGGGTGTGTTGTGAAGGGCTGATTGTGTGGTGTGCTGCTCGGGAACGGTTGATTGTGTGGTGTGTTGTTGGGGAAGGGCTGATTGTGTGACGTGTTGTTGGGGAACGGCTGATTGTGTGGTGTGTTGTTGGTGAGGGCTGATTGTGTGGTGTGTTGTTGGTGAGGGCTGTGTGTTGCGTGTTGTTGGGGAGGGTTGATTGTGTGGTGTGTTTCTGGAGAATGGCTGATTGTGTGGTGTGTTAGGGAGGGCTGATTGTGTGGTGTGTTCTTGGGGGACGGCTGATTGTGTGGTTTGTTGTTGGGAGTGTTGATTGTGTGGTGTGTTGTTGGGGGAGGGTTGATTGTGTGGTGTGTTGTTGGGGAGGGCTGATTCTGTTGTGTATTGTTGGGGGAGGGCTGATTGTGTGGTGTTTTGTTGGGGAAGGACTGATTGTGTGTTGTGTTGTTGGGGAGGTCTGATTGTGTTGTGCGTTGTTGGGGAGTGTTGATTGTGTGGTGTCTTGTTGGGTTGGGTTGATTGTGTGTTGTGATGGGGCAGGGCTGATTGTGTGGTATGTTGTTGGATTGCGCTGAGAGTGTGGTGTGTTGTAGTGGGAGGTCTGATTGTGTGGTTTGTTGTTGAGGTGGGCTGATTGTGTGGTGTGTCGTTGGGGGACGGCTGATTGTGTGGTGTGCTGCTGGGGAAGGGCTGAATTTGTGGTGTGTTGCTGGGGAGGGCTGATTGTGTGGTGTGTTGTTGGTGGCGGCCAGATTGTGTAGTGTATTGTTGCGGGAGGGCTGATTGTTTGGTGTGTTGTGGGGGAGGGATGATTGTGTGGTGTGTTGTTGAGGAGGGCTGATTGTGTGGTGTGTATGGGGGGACCTGATTGTGTGGTGTGTTCTTGGGGGACTTTTGATTGTGTGGTTTGTTGTTCGGGGTGTTGATTGTGTGGTGTGTTTTTGGGGGAGGGTTGATTGTGTGGTGTGTTGTTGGGGAGGGCTGATTGTGTTGTGTATTGTTGGGGGAGGGCTGATTGTGTGGTGTTTTGTTGGGGAAGGACTGATTGTGTGTTGTGTTGTTGGGGAGGGCTGATTGTGTGGTGTTTTATTGGGGAGGGCTGAAAGTGTGGTGTATCATTGGGAAGGGCTGATTTTGTGGTGTGTTGCTGGGGAGGGCTGATTGTTTCGTGTGTTGTTGGGGAGGGTTGATTGTGTGGTGTGTTAGGGAGGGCTGATTGTGTGGTGTGTTGGAGGAGGGCTGATTGTGTGCTGAGTTGTTGGAGAAGGGCTGATTGTGTGGTGTGTTGTTGGGGAGGGCTGATTGTGTGGTTTGTTGCTGGGGGAGGGCTGATTGTGTGGTGTGTTGTTGGTGAAGGGCTGATTGTGTGTTGTGTTGTTGGGGAGGGCTGATCGTGTGGTGTGTTGTAGTGGGAGGTCTGATTGTGTGGTGTGTTGTTGAGGTGGGCTGATTGTGTGGTGTGTTGTTGGGGGAGTGTTGATTGTGTGGTGTGTTGTTGGGGAGGGCTGATTGAGTGGTGTGTTGATGGGGGAGGGGTGATTGTGTGATGTGTTGTTGGGGAGGGCTGATTGTGTGGTGTGTATGGGGGGAGCTGATTGTGTGGTGTGTTCTTGTGGGAGGGCTGATTGTGTGGTGTGTTGTTGGGTTGGGTTGATTGTGTGGTGTGTTGTTGAGGTGGGCTGATTGTGTGGTGTGTTCTTGGGGGAGGGTTGATTGTGTGGTGTGTTGTTGGGGAGGGCTGATTGTGTTGTGTTGCTGGAGAAGGGATATTGTGTGGTGTGTTGTTGGGGAGGGCTGATTGTGTGGTGTGCTGCTCGGGAACGGTTGATTGTGTGGTGTGTTGTTGGGGAAGGGCTGATTGTGTGACGTGTTGTTGGGGAACGGCTGATTGTGTGGTGTGTTGTTGGTGAGGGCTGATTGTGTGGTGTGTTGTTGGGGAACGGCTGATTTTGTGGTGTGTTGTTGGTGAGGGCTGTGTGTTGCGTGTTGTTGGGGAGGGTTGATTGTGTGGTGTGTTTCTGGAGAATGGCTGATTGTGTGGTGTGTTAGGGAGGGCTGATTGTGTGGTGTGTTCTTGGGGGACGGCTGATTGTGTGGTTTGTTGTTGGGAGTGTTGATTGTGTGGTGTGTTGTTGGGGGAGGGTTGATTGTGTGGTGTGTTGTTGGGGAGGGCTGATTCTGTTGTGTATTGTTGGGGGAGGGCTGATTGTGTGGTGTTTTGTTGGGGAAGGACTGATTGTGTGTTGTGTTGTTGGGGAGGTCTGATTGTGTTGTGCGTTGTTGGGGAGTGTTGATTGTGTGGTGTCTTGTTGGGTTGGGTTGATTGTGTGTTGTGATGGGGCAGGGCTGATTGTGTGGTATGTTGTTGGATTGCGCTGAGAGTGTGGTGTGTTGTAGTGGGAGGTCTGATTGTGTGGTTTGTTGTTGAGGTGGGCTGATTGTGTGGTGTGTCGTTGGGGGACGGCTGATTGTGTGGTGTGCTGCTGGGGAAGGGCTGAATTTGTGGTGTGTTGCTGGGGAGGGCTGATTGTGTGGTGTTTTATTGGGGAGGGCTGAAAGTGTGGTGTATCATTGGGAAGGGCTGATTTTGTGGTGAGTTGCTGGGGAGGGCTGATTGTTTTGTGTGTTGTTGGGGAGGGTTGATTGTGTGGTGTCTAGTTGGGGAGGGCTGATTGTGTGGTGTGTTGTTGGGGAGGGCTGATTGTGTGGTGTGTTGTTGGTGAAGGGCTGATTGTGTGTTGTGTTGTTGGGGAGGGCTGATCGTGTGGTGTGTTGTAGTGGGAGGTCTCATTGTGTCGTGTGTTGTTGAGGTGGGCTGATTGTGTGGTGTGTTGTTGGGGGAGTGTTGATTGTGTGGTGTGTTGTTGGGGAGGGCTGATTGAGTGGTGTGTTGATGGGGGAGGGGTGATTGTGTGATGTGTTGTTGGGGAGGGCTGATTGTGTGGTGTGTATGGGGGGAGCTGATTGTGTGGTGTGTTCTTGTGGGAGGGCTGATTGTGTGGTGTTTTGTTGGGGAAGGACTGATTGTGTGTTGTGTTTTTGGGTTGGGTTGATTGTGTGGTGTGTTGTTGGGGAGGGCTGATTGTGTTGTGTTGCTGGAGAAGGGATATTGTGTGGTGTGTTGTTGGGGAGGGCTGATTGTGTGGTGTGTTGGGAAGGGCTGATTGTGTGGTGTGCTGCTCGGGAACGGTTGATTGTGTGGTGTGTTGTTGGGGAAGGGCTGATTATGTGATGCGTTGTTGGGGAACGGCTGATTGTGTGGTGTGTTGTTGGTGAGGGCTGATTGTGTGGTGTGTTGTTGGGGAACGGCTGATTGTGTGGTGTGTTGTTGGTGAGGGCTGATTGTGTGGTGTGTTGCTGGGGAATGGATGATTGTGTGGTGTGTTTTTGGGGGAGGGCTGATTGTGTGGTGTGTTGTTGGGCAGGGCTGTGTGTTGCGTGTTGTTGGGGAGGGCTGATTGTGTGGTGTGTTTCTGGAGAATGGCTGATTGTGTGGTGTGTTGTTAGGGAGGGCTGATTGTGTGGTGTGTTGCAGGAGGGCTGATTGTGTGGTGTGTTGTTGGGGAACGGCTGATTGTGTGGTGTGTTGTTGGTGAGTGCTGATTGTGTGGTGTGTTGCTGGGGAATGGATGATTGTGTGGTGTGTTTTTGGGGGAGGGCTGATTGTGTGGTGTGTTGTTGGTGAGGGCTGATTGTGTGGTGTGTTTCTGGAGAATGGCTGATTGTGTGGTGTGTTGTTAGGGAGGGCTGATTGTGTGGTGTGTTGCAGGAGGGCTGATTGTGTGGTGTGTTGTTGGGGAACGGCTGATTGTGTGGTGTGTTGTTGGTGAGGGCTGATTGTGTGGTGTGTTGCTGGGGAACGGATGATTGTGTGGTGTGTTTTTGGGGGAGGGCTGATTGTGTGGTGTGTTGTTGGGCAGGGCTGTGTGTTGCGTGTTGTTGGGGAGGGCTGATTGTGTGGTGTGTTTCTGGAGAATGGCTGATTGTGTGGTGTGTTGTTAGGGAGGGCTGATTGTGTGTTGTGTTGCAGGAGGGCTGATTGTGTGCTGAGTTGTTGGAGAAGGGCTGATTGTGTGGTGCGTTGTTGGGGAGGGCTGATTGTGTGGTGCGTTGTTGGGGAACGGCTGATTGTGTGGTGTGCTGTTGGGGAGGACAGATTGTGTGGTGTGTTGTTGGGGGTGGGCTCTCTGGTGTATTGTTGGTGAGTCCTGATTGTGTGATGTGTTATTGGGAAGGGCTGATTGTGTTGTGTGTTGCTGGGGTGGGCTGATTGTGTGGTGCGTTGTTGGGGAAGGGCTGATTGTGTGATGCGTTGGGAAGGGCGAATTGTGTGGTGTTTTGGGAAGGGCTGATTGTGTGGTGTGCTGCTCGGGAACGGTTGATTGTGTGGTCTGTTGTTGGGGAGGGATGATTGTGTGGTGTGTTGGGAAGGGCTGATTGTGTGGTGTGTTTCTGGGGGAGGGCTGATTGTGTGGATTGTTTCTGGAGAAGTGCTGATTGTGTGGTGTGTTGTTGGGAAGGGCTGATTTTGTGGTGTGTTGTTGGGGAGGGCTGATTGTACGGTGTTTTGTTGGGGAGGGTTGATTGTGTGGTGTGTTGCTGGGGAATGGCTGATTGTGTGGTGTGTTGTTGGTGGCGGCCAGATAGTGTAGTGTATTGTTGCGGGAGGGCTGATTGTTTGGTGTGTTGTGGGGGAGGGCTGATTGTTTGGTCTGTTGTTGGGGAGGGATGATTGTGTGGTGTGTTGTTGAGGAGGGCTGATAGTGTGGTGTGTATGGGGGGACCTGATTGTGTGGTGTGTTCTTGGGGGACTTTTGATTGTGTGGTTTGTTGTTGGGGGTGTTGATTGTGTGGTGTGTTGTTGGGGGAGGGTTGATTGTGTGGTGTGTTGTTGGGGAGGGCTGATTGTGTTGTGTATTGTTGGGGGAGGGCTGATTGTGTGGTGTTTTGTTGGGGAAGGACTGATTGTGTGTTGTGTTGGGGAGGTCTGATTGTGTTGTGCATTGTTGGGGAGTGTTGATTGTGTGGTGTTTTGTTGGGTTGGGTTGATTGTGTGTTGTGATGGGGCAGGGCTGATTGTGTGGTATGTTGTTGGATTGCGCTGAGAGTGTGGTGTGTTGTAGTGGGAGGTCTGATTGTGTGGTTTGTTGTTGAGGTGGGCTGATTGTGTGGTGTGTCGTTGGGGGACGGCTGATTGTGTGGTGTGCTGCTGGGGAAGGGCTGAATTTGTGGTGTGTTGTTGTGGGAGGGTTGATTGTGTGGTGTTTTATTGGGGAGGGCTGAAAGTGTGGTGTGTTGGTGAGGTGGGCTGATTGTGTGGTGTATCGTTGGGGGAGGGCTGATTGTGTGATGTGTTGTTGGGGAGGGCTGATTGTGTGATGTGTTGTTGGGGAAGGCTGATTGTGTGGTGTGTTGTTGGGGGAGGGCTGATTGTCTGTTGTGTTGTGGGGGGAGGGCTGATTGTGTGGTGTGTGGTTGGGAGGGCTGATTGTGTTGTGTGTTGTTGGAGAAGGGCTGATTGTTTGGTGTGTTGTTGGCGAGAGCTGATTGTGTGGTGTGTTGTTGGGGAGGGCTGATTGTGTGATGTGTTGTTGGGGAAGGCTGATTGTGCAGTGTTTTATTGTGGAGGTTTAATTGAGTGGTGTGTTGTTGGGGAAGGGCTGATTGCATGGTGTGTTGTTGTGGGGGCAGATTGTGTTGTGAGTTGTTGGAGAAGGGCTGATTGTTTGGTGTGTTGTTGGGGAGGTCTGATTGTGTGTTATGTTGGGGCTGGGCTGATTGTGTGGTGTGTGTTGGATTGGGCTGAGTGTGTGGTGTGTTGTAGGGGGAGGGCTGATTGTGTGGTGTGTTGGTGAGGTGGGCTGATTGTGTGGTGTATCGTTGGGGGAGGGTTGATTATGTGATGTGTTGTTGGGGAGGGCTGATTGTGTGATGTGTTGTTGGGGAAGGCTGATTGTGTGGTGTGTTGTTGGGGAGTGCTGATTGTGTGGTGTGTTGTTGGTGAGAGCTGATTGTGTGGTGTGTTGTTGGGGAGGGCTGATTGTGTGATGTGTTGTTGGGGAAGGCTGATTGTGTGGTGTCTAGTTGGGGAGGGCTGATTGTGTGGTGTGTTGTTGGGGAGGGGTGATTGTGTGATGTGTTGTTGGGGAGGGCTGATTGTGTGGTGTGTTGTTGGGGGCGGCCAGATTGTGTGGTTTTATTGTTGGGGGCGTTGATTGTGTGGTGTGTTGATGGGGGAGGGCTGATTGTGTGGTGTTTTGTTGGGGAGGGCTGATTGTGTGGTGTGTTCTTGGGGAGGGCTGATTGTGTGGTGTGTTGTTGGGGAGTTCTGATTGTGTGGTGTGTTGTTGGGGAGGGCTGATTGTGTGGTGTTTTATTGGGGAGGGCTGAAAGTGTGGTGTGTTGTTTGGTTGGTCTGATTGTGTGGTGTGCTGTTGGGGAGGGCTCATTGTGTGGTGTGTTGTTGGATTGGGCTGAGTGTGTGGTGTGTGTTTGGAGAAGGGCTGATTGTTTGCTGTGTTGTTGGGGAGGGTTGATTGCGTGGTGTGTTGTTGGGGAAGGGCTGAGTGTGTGGTGTGTTTGGTGGGCTGATTTTGTTGTGTGTTGTTGGAGAAGGGCTGATTGGTGAGTTGTTGAGGAGGGTTGATTGTGTGGTGTGTTGTTGGGGAAAGGCTGAGTATGTGGTGTGTTGTTGGGGGAGGGCTGTTTGTGTGGTGTGTTGTTGGGGGGCAGATTGTGTTGTGTGTTGTTGGAGAAGGGCTGATTGTTTGGTGTGATTTTGGGGAGGTCTGATTGTGTGTTGTGTTGGGGCAGGGCTGATTGTGTGGTGTGTTGTAGTGGGAGGTCTGATTGTGTGGTGTATTGTTGAGGGGCTGATTGTGTGGTGTTTTATTGGGGAGGCTTGATTGTGTGATGTGTTGTTGTGGGAGTGCTGATTGTGTTGTGTGTTCTTGGGGGATGGCTGATTGTGTTGTGTGTTGTTGGAGAAGGGCTGATTGTTTGGTGTGATGTTGGGGAGGTATGATTGTGTGTTGTGTTGGGGCTGGGCTGATTGTGTGGTGTGTTGTAGGGGGAGGTCTGATTGTGTGGTGTGTTGTTGAGGTGTGCTGATTGTGTGGTGTTTTATTGGGGAAGCTTGATTGTGTGGTGTGTTGTTGGGGTTGGTTTGATTGTGTGATGTGTTGTTGGGGAGGGCTGATTGTGTGGTGTGTTGTTGGGGAGCGTTGATTGAGTGGTGTCTGGTTGGGGAGGGCTGATTGTGTGGTGTGCTGATGGGGAGGGGTGATTGTGTGATGTGTTGTTGGGGAGGGCTGATTGTGTGGTGTGTTGTTGGAGAAGGGCTGATTGTGTGGTGTGTTGTTGGGGGAGTGCTGATTTTGTGGTGTGTTGTTGGGGAGGGCTGATTGTGTGGTGTGGTGTTGGGGATTGGCTGATTGTGCAGTGTTTTATTGTGGAGGTTTAATTGTGTGTTGTGTTGTTGGGGAAGGGCTGATTGCATGGTGTGTTGTGGGGGCAGATTGTGTTGTGAGTTGTTGGAGAAGGGCTGATTGTTTGGTGTGTTGTTGGGTTGGACTGATTGTGTGTTGTGATGGGGCAGGGTTGATTGTGTGGTATGTTGTTGGATTGGGCTGAGAGTGTGGTGTGTTGTTGAGGTGGGCTGATTGTGTGGTGTGTCGTTGGGGGAGGGCTGATTGTGTGGTGTGCTGCTGGGGAATGGCTGATTGTGTGGTGTTTTATTGGGGAGGGCTGAAAGTGTGGTGTGTTGTTGGGGGAGGGTTGATTGTGTGGTGTGTTGTTGGGGAGGGCTGATTCTGTTGTGTATTGTTGGGGGAGGGCTGATTGTGTGGTGTTTTGTTGGGGAAGGACTGATTGTGTGTTGTGTTGTTGGGGAGGTCTGATTGTGTTGTGCGTTGTTGGGGAGTGTTGATTGTGTGGTGTCTTGTTGGGTTGGGTTGATTGTGTGTTGTGATGGGGCAGGGCTGATTGTGTGGTATGTTGTTGGATTGCGCTGAGAGTGTGGTGTGTTGTAGTGGGAGGTCTGATTGTGTGGTTTGTTGTTGAGGTGGGCTGATTGTGTGGTGTGTCGTTGGGGGACGGCTGATTGTGTGGTGTGCTGCTGGGGAAGGGCTGAATTTGTGGTGTGTTGCTGGGGAGGGCTGATTGTGTGGTGTTTTATTGGGGAGGGCTGAAAGTGTGGTGTATCATTGGGAAGGGCTGATTTTGTGGTGTGTTGCTGGGGAGGGCTGATTGTTTTGTGTGTTGTTGGGGAGGGTTGATTGTGTGGTGTCTAGTTGGGGAGGGCTGATTGTGTGGTGTGTTGTTGGGGAGGGCTGATTGTGTGGTGTGTTGTTGGTGAAGGGCTGATTGTGTGTTGTGTTGTTGGGGAGGGCTGATCTTGTGGTGTGTTGTAGTGGGAGGTCTGATTGTGTCGTGTGTTGTTGAGGTGGGCTGATTGTGTGGTGTGTTGTTGGCGGAGTGTTGATTGTGTGGTGTGTTGTTGGGGAGGGCTGTTTGTGTGGTGTGTTGTTGGGGGGCAGATTGTGTTGTGTGTTGTTGGAGAAGGGCTGATTGTTTGGTGTGATTTTGGGGAGGTCTGATTGTGTGTTGTGTTGGGGCAGGGCTGATTGTGTGGTGTGTTGTAGTGGGAGGTCTGATTGTGTGGTGTATTGTTGAGGGGCTGATTGTGTGGTGTTTTATTGGGGAGGCTTGATTGTGTGATGTGTTGTTGTGGGAGTGCTGATTGTGTTGTGTGTTCTTGGGGGATGGCTGATTGTGTTGTGTGTTGTTGGAGAAGGGCTGATTGTTTGGTGTGATGTTGTGGAGGTATGATTGTGTGTTGTGTTGGGGCTGGGCTGATTGTGTGGTGTGTTGTAGGGGGAGGTCTGATTGTGTGGTGTGTTGTTGAGGTGTGCTGATTGTGTGGTGTTTTATTGGGGAAGCTTGATTGTGTGGTGTGTTGTTGGGGTTGGTTTGATTGTGTGATGTGTTGTTGGGGAGGGCTGATTGTGTGGTGTGTTGTTGGGGAGCGTTGATTGAGTGGTGTCTGGTTGGGGAGGGCTGATTGTGTGGTGTGCTGATGGGGAGGGGTGATTGTGTGATGTGTTGTTGGGGAGGGCTGATTGTGTGGTGTGTTGTTGGAGAAGGGCTGATTGTGTGGTGTGTTGTTGGGGGAGTGCTGATTTTGTGGTGTGTTGTTGGGGAGGGCTGATTGTGTGGTGTGGTGTTGGGGATTGGCTGATTGTGCAGTGTTTTATTGTGGAGGTTTAATTCTGTGTTGTGTTGTTGGGGAAGGGCTGATTGCATGGTGTGTTGTGGGGGCAGATTGTGTTGTGAGTTGTTGGAGAAGGGCTGATTGTTTGGTGTGTTGTTGGGTTGGACTGATTGTGTGTTGTGATGGGGCAGGGTTGATTGTGTGGTATGTTGTTGGATTGGGCTGAGAGTGTGGTGTGTTGTTGAGGTGGGCTGATTGTGTGGTGTGTCGTTGGGGGAGGGCTGATTGTGTGGTGTGCTGCTGGGGAATGGCTGATTGTGTGGTGTTTTATTGGGCAGGGCTGAAAGTGTGGTGTGTTGTTGGGGGAGGGTTGATTGTGTGGTGTGTTGTTGGGGAGGGCTGATTCTGTTGTGTATTGTTGGGGGAGGGCTGATTGTGTGGTGTTTTGTTGGGGAAGGACTGATTGTGTGTTGTGTTGTTGGGGAGGTCTGATTGTGTTGTGCGTTGTTGGGGAGTGTTGATTGTGTGGTGTCTTGTTGGGTTGGGTTGATTGTGTGTTGTGATGGGGCAGGGCTGATTGTGTGGTATGTTGTTGGATTGCGCTGAGAGTGTGGTGTGTTGTAGTGGGAGGTCTGATTGTGTGGTTTGTTGTTGAGGTGGGCTGATTGTGTGGTGTGTCGTTGGGGGACGGCTGATTGTGTGGTGTGCTGCTGGGGAAGGGCTGAATTTGTGGTGTGTTGCTGGGGAGGGCTGATTGTGTGGTGTTTTATTGGGGAGGGCTGAAAGTGTGGTGTATCATTGGGAAGGGCTGATTTTGTGGTGTGTTGCTGGGGAGGGCTGATTGTTTTGTGTGTTGTTGGGGAGGGTTGATTGTGTGGTGTCTAGTTGGGGAGGGCTGATTGTGTGGTGTGTTGTTGGGGAGGGCTGATTGTGTGGTGTGTTGTTGGTGAAGGGCTGATTGTGTGTTGTGTTGTTGGGGAGGGCTGATCTTGTGGTGTGTTGTAGTGGGAGGTCTGATTGTGTCGTGTGTTGTTGAGGTGGGCTGATTGTGTGGTGTGTTGTTGGGGGAGTGTTGATTGTGTGGTGTGTTGTTGGGGAGGGCTGATTGAGTGGTGTGTTGATGGGGGAGGGGTGATTGTGTGATGTGTTGTTGGGGAGGGCTGATTGTGTGGTTTTATTGTTGGGGGCATTGATTGTGTGGTGTGTTGATGGGGGAGGGCTGATTGTGTGATGTTTTGTTGGGGGAGGGATGATTGTGTTGTGTGTTCTTGGGGGACGGCTGATTGTGTGGTTTTATTGTTGGGGGCGTTGATTGTGTGATGTGTTGTTGGGGGAGGGTTGATTGTATGGTGTTTTGTTGGGGAAGGCCTGATTGGGTGTTGTGTTGTTGGGGAGGGCTGATTGTTTCGTGTGTTGTTGGGGAGGGTTGATTGTGTGGTGTGTTGTTGGGGAGGGCTGATTGTGTGGTGTGTTGATGGGGGAGGGGTGATTGTGTGATGTGTTGTTGGGGAGGGCTGATTGTGTGGTGTGTTGTTGGGGGATTGCTGATTGTGTGGTGTGTTGTTGGGGAGGGCTGATTTTGTGGTGTGTTTTTGGGGACGGGCTGATTGTGCAGTGTTTTATTGGGGAGGTTTAATTGTGTGGTGTGTTGTTGGGGACAGGCTGATTGCATGGTTTGTTGTTGGGGGTTGGCTGATTGTGTGTTGTGTAGTTGGGGAGGGCTGATTGTCTGGTGTGTTGTTGTGGGGGCAGATTGTGCTGTGAGTTGTTGGAGAAGGGCTGATTGTTTGGTGTGTTGTTGGGTTGGTCTGATTGTGTGTTGTGATGGGGCAGGGTTGATTGTGTGGTATATTGTTGGATTGGGCTGAGAGTGTGGTATGTTGTAGTGGGAGGTCTGATTGTGTGGTGTGTTGTTGAGGTGGGCTGATTGTGTGGTGTGTCGTTGGGGGAGGGCTGATTTTGTGGTGTGTTGCTGGGGAATGGCTGATTGTGTGGTGAGTTGTTGGGGGCAGCCTGATTGTGCAGTGTGTTGTTGGGGGCAGCCTGATTGTGTGATGTGTTGTTGTGGAGGCCTGATAGTGTGTTGTGTTGTTGGGGAGGGCTGATTGTCTGGTGTGTTGTTGGGGAGGCTTGATTGTGTGGTGTGTTGTTGAGGAGGGCTGATTGTGTGGTGTGTTCTTGGGGAACGGCTGTTTGTGTGGTTTGTTGTTGGGTGTGTTGATTGTGTGGTGTGTTGTTGGTGAAGGGCTGATTGTGTCGTGTGTTGTTGGGGAAGGCCTGATTGTGTGTTGTGGTGTTGGGGAGGGCTGATTGTGTCGTGTGTTGTTGGGGAGGGTTGATTGTGTGGTGTCTTGTTTGGGGAGGGCTGATTGTGTGGTGTGTTGTTGGGGAGGGCTGATTGCATGGTGTGTTGTTGGGGGTTGGCTGATTGTGTGTTGTGTAGTTGTGAAGGGCTGATTGTGTGGTGTGTTGTTGGGAAGGGCTGATTGTGTGGTGTGTTGTTGGAGAAGGGCTGATTGTGTGGTGTGTTGTTGGGAAGGGCTGATTGTGTGGTGTGTTGTTGGAGAAGGGCTGATTGTGTGATGTGTTGTTGGGGAGGGCTGATTGAGTAGTGTGTTGTTGGGGAAGGTCTGAGTTTGTGGTGTGTTGTTGGGGGTGGGCTGATTGTGTGGTTAGTTGTTGGGGAGGTCTGATTGTGCGGTGTACTGCTCGGGGAGGGCTGATTGTGTGGTGTGTCGTTGGGGAGGGCTGATCGTGTGGTGTGTTGTTGGGGGGCTGATGGTGTGTGTTGTTGGAGAAGGGCTGATTGTTTGGTGTGTTGTTGGGGGAGGGCTGATTGTGTGGTGTGTTGTTGGGGAGGGCTGATTGTGTGGTGTGTTGTTGGGGAAGGGCTGTGTATGAGGTGTGTTGTTGGGGGAGGGCTGATTGTTTGTTGTGTTGTTGGGGAAGGGCTGTGTGTGAGGTGTGTTGTTGGGGGAGGGCTGATTGTCTGTTGTGTTGTGGGGGGAGGGCTGATTGTGTGGTGTGTGGTTGGGAGGGCTGATTGTGTTGTGTGTTGTTGGAGAACGGCTGATTGTTTGGTGTGTTGTTGGGGAGGTCTGATTGTGTGTTATGTTGGGGCTGGGCTGATTGTGTGGTGTGTTGTTGGATTGGGCTGAATGTGTGGTGTGTCGCTGGGGAGGGCTGATCGTGTGGTGTGTTGTTGGGGGAGGGCTGATTGTGTTGTGTGTTGTTGGAGAAGGGCTGATTGTTTGGTGTGTTGTTGGGGAGGTCTGATTGTTTGTTCTGTTGGGGCTGGGCTGATTGTGTGGTGTGTGTTGGATTGGGCTGAGTGTGTGGTGTGTTTTAGGGGGAGGGCTGATTGTGTGGTGTGTTGGTGAGGTGGGCTGATTGTGTGGTGTATCGTTGGGGGAGCGCTGACTGTGTGATGTGTTGTTGGGGAGGGCTGATTGTGTGGTGTGTTGTTGGGGAGGGCTGATTGTGTGGTGTGTTGTTGGGGAAGGGCTGTGTGTGTGGTGTGTTGTTGGGGGAGGGCTGATTGTCTGTTGTGTTGTGGGGGGAGGGCTGATTGTGTGGTGTGTGGTTGGGAGGGCTGATTGTGTTGTGTGTTGTTTGAGAAGGGCTGATTGTTTGGTGTGTTGTTGGCGAGAGCTGATTGTGTGGTGTGTTGTTGGGGAGGGCTGATTGTGTGATGTGTTGTTGGGGAAGGCTGATTGTGTGGTGTCTAGTTGGGGAGGGCTGATTGTGTGGTGTGTTGTTGGGGAGGGGTGATTGTGTGATGTGTTGTTGGGGAGGGCTGATTGTGTGGTGTGTTGTTGGGGGCGGCCAGATTGTGTGGTTTTATTGTTGGGGGCGTTGATTGTGTGATGTGTTGTTGGGGGAGGGTTGATTGTATGGTGTTTTGTTGGGGAGGGTTGATTGTGTGGTGTCTAGTTGGGGAGGGCTGATTGTGTGGTGTGTTGTTGGGGGCGGCCTGATTGTGTGGTTTTATTGTTGGGGGCGTTGATTGTGTGGTGTTTTGTCGGGGAGGTTTGATTGTGTGCTGTGTTGCTGGGTAATGGGTGATTGTGTGGTGTGTTGTTGGGGGCGGCCAGATTGTGTAGTGTATTGTTGCGGGAGTGCTGATTGTTTGGTGTGTTGTTGGGGAGGGATGATTGTGTGGTGTGTTGTTGAGGAGGGCTGATGATTGTGTGGTTTGTTGTTCGGGGTGTTGATTGTGTGGTGTGTTGTTGGGGGCGGCCAGATTGTGTGGTTTTATTGTTGGGGGCGTTGATTGTGTGATGTGTTGTTGGGGGAGGGTTGATTGTATGGTGTTTTGTTCGGGAAGGCCTGATTGGGTGTTGTGTTGTTGGGGAGGGCTGATTGTTTCGTGTGTTGTTGGGGAGGGTTGATTGTGTGGTGTCTAGTTGGGGAGGGCTGATTGTGTGGTGTGTTGTTGAAGTGGGCTGATTGTGTGGTGTGTCATTGGGAGAGGGCTGATTTTGTGGTGTTTTGCTGGGGAATGGCTGATTGTGTGGTGTGTTGTTGGGGGCAGCCTGATTGTGTAGTGTGTTGTTGGGGGAGGCCTGATAGTGTGTTGTGTTGTTGTGGAGGGCTGATTGTCTGGTGTGTTGTTGGGGAGGCTTGATTGTGTGGTGTGTTGTTGAGGAGGGCTGATTGTGTGGTGTGTTTGAGGGGAGCTGATTGTGTGGTGGGTTCTTGGGGAACGGCTGCTTGTGTGGTTTGTTGTTGGGGGTGTTGATTGTGTGGTGTGTTGTTGGTGAAGGGCTGATTGTGTCGTGTGTTGCTGGGGAAGGCCTGATTGTGTGTTGTGGTGTTGGGGAGGGCTGATTGTGTCGTGTGTTGTTGGGGAGGGTTGATTGTGTGGTGTCTTGTTTGGGGAGGGCTGATTGTGCGGTGTGTTGTTGGGGAGGGCTGATTGTGTGGTGTGTTGTTGGGAAGGGCTGATTGTGTGGTGTGTTGTTGGAGAAGGGCTGATTGTGTGGTGTGTTGTTGGGAAGGGCTGATTGTGTGGTGTGTTGTTGGAGAAGGGCTGATTGTGTGGTCTGTTGTTGGGGAGGACTGATTGTGTGGTGTGTTGTTGGGGAGGGCTGATTGAGTGGTGTGTTGTTGGGGAAGGTCTGAGTTTGTGGTGTGTTGTTGGGGGTGGGCTGATTGTGTGGTGAGTTGTTGGGGAGGGCTGATTGTGCGGTCTACTGCTCGGGAAGGGCTGATTGTGTGGTGTGTCATTGGGGAGGGCTGATCGTGTGGTGTGTTGTTTGGGGGCTGATGGTGTGTGATGTTGGAGAAGGGCTGATTGTTTGGTGTGTTGTTGGGGGAGGGCTGATTGTGTGGTGTGTTGTTGGGGAAGGGCTGTGTGTGAGGTGTGTTGTTGGGGGAGGGCTGATTGTCTGTTTTGTGGGGGGAGGGCTCTTTGTGTGGTGTGTGGTTGGGAGGGCTGATTGTGTTGTGTGTTGTTGGAGAAGGGCTGATTGTTTGGTGTGTTATTGGGGAGGTCTGATTGTGTGTTATGTTGGGGCTGGGCTGATTGTGTGGTGTGTGTTGGATTGGGCTGAGTATGTGGTGTGTTGTAGGGGGAGGGCTGATTGTGTGGTCTGTTGGTGAGGTGGGCTGATTGTGTGGTGTATCGTTGGGGGAGGGCTGATTGTGTTGTGTGTGTTTGGAGAAGAGCTGATCGTGTGGAGTGTTGTTGGGTAGGTCTGATTGCGTGTTGTGTTGGGGCAGGGCTGATTGTGTGGTGTTTTGTTGGGGAGGGCTGATTGTGTGGTGTGTTCTTGGGGAGGGCTGATTGTGTGGTGTGTTGTTGGGGAGTTCTGATTGTGTGGTGTGTTGTTGGGTATGGCTGATTGTGTGGTGTTTTGTTGGGGAGGGCTGAAAGTGTGGTATGTTGTTTGGTTGGTCTGATTGTGTGGTGTGTTGTTGGGGAGTGCTCATTGTGTGGTGTGTTGTTGGATTGGGCTGAGTGTGTCGTGTGTGTTTGGAGAAGGGCTGATTGTTTGGTGTGTTGTTGGGGAGCGTTGATTGTGTGGTGTGTTGTTGGGGAAGGGCTGAGTGTGTGGTGGGTTGCTGGGGGAGAGCTGATTGTGTGGTGTGTTGTTTGGTGGGCTGATTTTGTTGTGTGTTGTTGGACAAGAGCTGATTGTTTGGTGTGTTGTTGAGGAGAGTTGATTGTGTGGTGTGTTGTTGAGGAAAGGCTGAGTATGTGGTGTGTTATTGGGGGAGGGCTGTTTGTGTGGTGTGTTGTTGGGGGGCAGATTGTGTTGTGCGTTGTTGGAGAAGGGCTGATTGTTTGGTGTGATTTTGAGGGGGTTTGATTGTGTGCTGTGTTGCTGGGTAATGGCTGATTGTGTGGTGTGTTGTTGGGGGCGGCCAGATTGTGTAGTGTATTGTTGCGGGGGTGCTGATTGTTTGGTGTGTTGTTGGGGAGGGATGATTGTGTGGTGTGTTGTTGAGGAGGGCTGATTGTGTGGTGTGTATGGGGGGAGCTGATTGTGTGGTGTGTTGTTGGGGGACTGATGATTGTGTGGTTTGTTGTTGGGGGTGTTGATTGTGTGGTGTGTTGTTGGGGGCGGCCAGATTGTGTGGTTTTATTGTTGGGGGCGTTGATTGTGTGATGTGTTGTTGTTGGAGGGTTGATTGTATGGTGTTTTGTTGGGGAAGGCCTGATTGGGTGTTGTGTTGTTGGGGAGGGCTGATTGTTTCGTGTGTTGTTGGGGAGGGTTGATTGTGTGGTGTCTAGTTGGGGAGGGCTGATTGTGTTGTGTGTTGTTGGGGAGGGTTGATTGTGTGGTGTCTTGTTTGGGGAGGGCTGATTGTGCGGTGTGTTGTTGGGGAGGGCTGATTGCAGGGTGTGTTGTTGGGGGTTGGCTGATTGTGTGTTGTGTAGTTGGGAAGGGCTGATTGTGTGGTGTGTTGTTGGGAAGGGCTGATTGTGTGGTGTGTTGTTGGAGAAGGGCTGATTGTGTGGTGTGTTGTTGGAGAAGGGCTGATTGTGTGGTGTGTTGTTGTGAAGGGCTGATTGTGTGGTGTGTTGTTGGAGAAGGGCTGATTGTGTGGTTTGTTGTTGGGGAGGACTGATTGTGTGGTGTGTTGTTGGGGAGGGCTGATTGAGTGGTGTGTTGTTGGGGAAGGTCTGAGTTTGTGGTGTGTAGTTGGGGGTGGGCTGATTGTGTGGTGAGTTGTTGGGGAGGGCTGATTGTGCGGTGTACTGCTCAGGAAGGGCTGATTGTCTGGTGTGTCGTTGGGGAGGGCTGATCGTGTGGTGTGTTGTTGGGGGGCTGATGGTGTGTGTTGGTGGAGAAGGGCTGATTGTTTGGTGTGTTGTTGGGGGAGGGCTGATTGTGTGTTGTTTTGTGGGGGGAGGGCTGATTGTGTGGTGTGTGGTTGGGAGGGCTGATTGTGTTGTGTGTTGTTGGAGAAGGGCTGATTGGTGTGTTGTTGGGGAGGTCTGATTGTGTGTTATGTTGGGGCTGGGCTGATTGTGTGGTGTGTGTTGGATTGGGCTGAGTGTGTGGTGTGTTGTAGTGGGAGGGCTGATTGTGTGGTCTGTTGGTGAGGTGGGCTGATTGTGTGGTGTATCGTTGGGGGAGGGCTGATTGTGTTGTGTGTGTTTGGAGAAGAGCTGATTGTGTGGAGTGTTGTTGGGTAGGTCTGATTGCGTGTTGTGTTGGGGCAGGGCTGATTGTGTGGTGTTTTGTTGGGGAGGGCTGATTGTGTGGTGTGTTCTTGGGGAGGGCTGATTGTGTGGTGTGTTGTTGGGGAGTTCTGATTGTGTGGTGTGTTGTTGGGTATGGCTGATTGTGTGGTGTTTTGTTGGGGAGGGCTGAAAGTGTGGTATGTTGTTTGGTTGGTCTGATTGTGTGGTGTGTTGTTGGGGAGTGCTCATTGTGTGGTGTGTTGTTGGATTGGGCTGAGTGTGTCGTGTGTGTTTGGAGAAGGGCTGATTGTTTGGTGTGTTGTTGGGGAGCGTTGATTGTGTGGTGTTTTGTTGGGGAAGTGCTGAGTGTGTGGTGGGTTGCTGGGGGAGAGCTGATTGTGTGGTGTGTTGTTTGGTGGGCTGATTTTGTTGTGTGTTGTTGGAGAAGAGCTGATTGTTTGGTGTGTTGTTGAGGAGAGTTGATTGTGTGGTGTGTTGTTGAGGAAAGGCTGAGTATGTGGTGTGTTGTTGGGGGAGGGCTGTTTGTGTGGTGTGTTTTTGGGGGGCAGATGGTGTTGTGTGTTGTTGGAGAAGGGCTGATTGTTTGGTGTGATTTTGAGGAGGTCTGATTGTGTGTTGTGTTGGGGCAGGGCTGATTGTGTGGTGTGTTGTAGTGGGAGGTCTGATTGTGTGGTCTGTTGGTGAGGTGGGCTGATTGTGTGGTGTATCGTTCGGGGAGGGCTGATTGTGTGGAGTGTTGTTGGGTAGGTCTGATTGCGTGTTGTGTTGGGGCAGGGCTGATTGTGTGGTGTTTTGTTGGGGAGGGCTTATTGTGTGGTGTGTTCTTGGGGAGGGCTGATTGTGTGGTGTGTTGTTGGGGAGTTCTGATTGTGTGGTGTGTTGTTGGGGAGGGCTGATTGTGTGGTGTTTTGTTGGGGAGGGCTGAAAGTGTGGTATGTTGTTTGGTTGGTCTGATTGTGTGGTGTGTTGTTGGGGAGTGCTCATTGTGTGGTGTGTTGTTGGATTGGGCTGAGTGTGTCGTGTGTGTTTGGAGAAGGGCTGATTGTTTGGTGTGTTGTTGGGGAGCGTTGATTGTGTGGTGTGTTGTTGGGGAAGTGCTGAGTGTGTGGTGGGTTGCTGGGGGAGAGCTGATTGTGTGGTGTGTTGTTTGGTGGGCTGATTTTGTTGTGTGTTGTTGGAGAAGAGCTGATTGTTTGGTGTGTTGTTGAGGAGAGTTGATTGTGTGGTGTGTTGTTGAGGAAAGGCTGAGTATGTGGTGTGTTGTTGGGGGAGGGCTGTTTGTGTGGTGTGTTGTTGGGGGGCAGATTGTGTTGTGTGTTGTTGGAGAAGGGCTGATTGTTTGGTGTGATTTTGAGGAGGTCTGATTGTGTGTTGTGTTGGGGCAGGGCTGATTGTGTGGTGTGTTGTAGTTAGAGGTCTGATTGTGTGGTGTGTTGTTGAGGTGGGCTGATTGTGCGGTGTTTTATTGGGGAGGCTTGATTGTGTGATGTGTTGTTGAAGGAGTGCTGATTGTGTTGTGTGTTCTTGGGGGATGGCTGATTGTGTTGTGTGTTGTTGGAGAAGGGCTGATTGTTTGGTGTGATGTTGGGGAGGTATGATTGTGTGTTGTGTTGTTGGGGGAGGGCTGATTGTGTGGTGTGTTGTTGGGGAAGTGCTGTGTGTGAGGTGTGTTGTTGGGGGAGGGCTGATTGTCTGTTGTTTTGTGGGGGGAGGGCTGATTGTGTGGTGTGTGGTTGGGAGGGCTGATTGTGTTGTGTGTTGTTGGAGAAGGGCTGATTGTTTGGTGTGTTGTTGGGGAGGTCTGATTGTGTGTTATGTTGGGGCTGGGCTGATTGTGTGGTGTGTGTTGGATTGGGCTGAGTGTGTGGTGTGTTGTAGTGGGAGGGCTGATTGTGTGGTCTGTTGCTGAGGTGGGCTGATTGTGTGGTGTATCGTTGGGGGAGGGCTGATTGTGTTGTGTGTGTTTGGAGAAGAGCTGATTGTGTGGAGTGTTGTTGGGTAGGTCTGATTGCGTGTTGTGTTGGGGCAGGGCTGATTGTGTGGTGTTTTGTTGGGGAGGGCTGATTGTGTGGTGTTTTCTTGGGGAGGGCTGATTGTGTGGTGTGTTGTTGGGGAGTTCTGATTGTGTGGTGTGTTGTTGGGTATGGCTGATTGTGTGGTGTTTTGTTGGGGAGGGCTGAAAGTGTGGTATGTTGTTTGGTTGGTCTGATTGTGTGTTGTGTTGTTGTGGAGTGCTCATTGTGTGGTGTGTTGTTGGATTGGGCTGAGTGTGTCGTGTGTGTTTGGAGAAGGGCTGATTGTTTGGTGTGTTGTTGGGGAGCGTTGATTGTGTGGTGTTTTGTTGGGGAAGTGCTGAGTGTGTGGTGGGTTGCTGGGGGAGAGCTGATTGTGTGGTGTGTTGTTTGGTGGGCTGATTTTGTTGTGTGTTGTTGGAGAAGAGCTGATTGTTTGGTGTGTTGTTGAGGAGAGTTGATTGTGTGGTGTGTTGTTGAGGAAAGGCTGAGTATGTGGTGTGTTGTTGGGGGAGGGCTGTTTGTGTGGTGTGTTTTTGGGGGGCAGATGGTGTTGTGTGTTGTTGGAGAAGGGCTGATTGTTTGGTGTGATTTTGAGGAGGTCTGATTGTGTGTTGTGTTGGGGCAGGGCTGATTGTGTGGTGTGTTGTAGTGGGAGGTCTGATTGTGTGGTGTGTTGTTGAGGTGGGCTGATTGTGCGGTGTGTTGTAGGGGGAGGGCTGATTGTGTGGTCTGTTGGTGAGGTGGGCTGATTGTGTGGTGTATCGTTGGGGGAGGGCTGATTGTGTGGAGTGTTGTTGGGTAGGTCTGATTGCGTGTTGTGTTGGGGCAGGGCTGATTGTGTGGTGTTTTGTTGGGGAGGGCTTATTGTGTGGTGTGTTCTTGGGGAGGGCTGATTGTGTGGTGTGTTGTTGGGGAGTTCTGATTGTGTGGTGTGTTGTTGGGGAGGGCTGAAAGTGTGGTATGTTGTTTGGTTGGTCTGATTGTGTGGTGTGTTGTTGGGGAGTGCTCATTGTGTGGTGTGTTGTTGGATTGGGCTGAGTGTGTCGTGTGTGTTTGGAGAAGGGCTGATTGTTTGGTGTGTTGTTGGGGCGCGTTGATTGTGTGGTGTGTTGTTGGGGAAGTGCTGAGTGTGTGGTGGGTTGCTGGGGGAGAGCTGATTGTGTGGTGTGTTGTTTGGTGGGCTGATTTTGTTGTGTGTTGTTGGAGAAGAGCTGATTGTTTGGTGTGTTGTTGAGGAGAGTTGATTGTGTGGTGTGTTGTTGAGGAAAGGCTGAGTATGTGGTGTGTTGTTGGGGAGGGCTGTTTGTGTTGTGTGTTGTTGGAGAAGGGCTGATTGTTTGGTGTGATTTTGAGGAGGTCTGATTGTGTGTTGTGTTGGGGCAGGGCTGATTGTGTGGTGTGTTGTAGTGGGAGGTCTGATTGTGTGGTGTGTTGTTGAGGTGGGCTGATTGTGCGGTATTTTATTGGGGAGGCTTGATTGTGTGATGTGTTGTTGAAGGAGTGCTGATTGTGTTGTGTGTTCTTGGGGGATGGCTGATTGTGTTGTGTGTTGTTGGAGAAGGGCTGATTGTTTGGTGTGATGTTGGGGAGGTATGATTGTGTGTTGTGTTGGGGCTGGGCTGATTGTGTGGTGTGTTGTAGGGGGAGGTCTGATTGTGTGGTGTGTTGTTGAGGTGAGCTGATTGTGTGGTGATTTATTGGGGAGGCTTGATTGTGTGGTGTGTTGTTGGGGGAGGTTTGATTGTGTGATGTGTTGTTGGGGAGGGCTGATTATGTGGTGTGTTGTTGGGGAGCGTTGATTGAGTGGTGTCTGGTTGGGGAGGGCTGATTGTGTGGTGTGTTGATGGGGGAGGGGTGATTTTTTGATGTGTTGTTGGGGAGGACTGATTGTGTGGTGTGTTGTTGGGGGAGTGCTGATTGTGTGGTGTGTTGTTGGGGAGGGCTGATTGTGTGGTGAGTTGTTGGGGACGGGCTGATTGTGCAGTGTTTTATTGTGGAGGTTTAATTGTGTGTTGTGTTGTTGGGGAAGGGCTGATTGCATGGTGTGTTGTTTTGGGGGCAGATTGTGTTGTGAGTTGTTGGAGAAGGGCTGATTGTTTGGTGTGTTGTTGGGGGTGGCCAGATTGTGTGGTTTTATTGTTGGGGACGTTGATTGTGTGGTGTTTTGTCGGGGAGGTTTGATTGTGTGCTGTGTTGCTTGGTAATGGCTGATTGTGTGGTGTGTTGTTGGGGGCGGCCAGATTGTGTAGTGTATTGTTGCGGGGGTGCTGATTGTTTGGTGTGTTGTTGGGGAGGGATGATTGTGTGCTGTGTTGTTGAGGAGGGCTGATTGTGTGGTGTGTATGGGGGGAGCTGATTGTGTGGTGTGTTGTTGGGGGACTGATGATTGTGTGGTTTGTTGTTGGGGGTGTTGATTGTGTGGTGTGTTGTTGGGGGCGGCCAGATTGTGTGGTTTTATTGTTGGGGGCGTTGATTGTGTGATGTGTTGTTGGGGGAGGGTTGATTGTATGGTGTTTTGTTCTGGAAGGCCTGATTGGGTGTTGTGTTGTTGGGGAGGGCTGATTGTTTCGTGTGTTGTTGGGGAGGGTTGATTGTGTGGTGTCTAGTTGGGGAGGGCTGATTGTGTGGTGTGTTGTTGAAGTGGGCTGATTGTGTGGTGTGTCATTGGGAGAGGGCTGATTTTGTGGTGTGTTGCTGGGGAATGGCTGATTGTGTTGTGTGTTGTTGGGGGCAGCCTGATTGTGTAGTGTGTTGTTGGGGGAGGCCTGATAGTGTGTTGTGTTGTTGGGGAGGGCTGATTGTCTGGTGTGTTGTTGGGGAGGCTTGATTGTGTGGTGTGTTGTTGGGGAAGGCCTGATTGTGTGTTGTGGTGTTGGGGAGGGCTGATTGTGTCGTGTGTTGTTGGGTAGGGTTGATTGTGTGGTGTCTTGTTTGGGGAGGGCTGATTGTGCGGTGTGTTGTTGGGGAGGGCTGATTGCAGGGTGTGTTGTTGGGGGTTGGCTGATTGTGTGTTGTGTAGTTGGGAAGGGCTGATTGTGTGGTGTGTTGTTGGGAAGGGCTGATTGTGTGGTGTGTTGTTGGAGAAGGGCTGATTGTGTGGTGTGTTGTTGTGAAGGGCTGATTGTGTGGTGTGTTGTTGGAGAAGGGCTGATTGTGTGGTTTGTTGTTGGGGAGGACTGATTGTGTGGTGTGTTGTTGGGGAGAGCTGATTGAGTGGTGTGTTGTTGGGGAAGGTCTGAGTTTGTGGTGTGTTGTTGGGGGTGGGCTGATTGTGTGGTGAGTTGTTTGGTGGGCTGATTTTGTTGTGTGTTGTTGGAGAAGAGCTGATTGTTTGGTGTGTTGTTGAGGAGAGTTGATTGTGTGTTGTGTTGTTGAGGAAAGGCTGAGTATGTGGTGTGTTGTTGGGGGAGGGCTGTTTGTGTGGTGTGTTGTTGGGGGGCAGATTGTGTTGTGTGTTGTTGGAGAAGGGCTGATTGTTTGGTGTGATTTTGAGGAGGTCTGATTGTGTGTTGTGTTGGGGCAGGGCTGATTGTGTGGTGTGTTGTAGTGGGAGGTCTGATTGTGTGGTGTGTTGTTGAGGTGGGCTGATTGTGCGGTGTTTTATTGGGGAGGCTTGATTGTGTGATGTGTTGTTGAAGGAGTGCTGATTGTGTTGTGTGTTCTTGGGGGATGGCTGATTGTGTTGTGTGTTGTTGGAGAAGGGCTGATTGTTTGGTGTGATGTTGGGGAGGTATGATTGTGTGTTGTGTTGGGGCTGGGCTGATTGTGTGGTGTGTTGTAGGGGGAGGTCTGATTGTGTGGTGTGTTGTTGAGGTGTGCTGATTGTGTGGTGATTTATTGGGGAGGCTTGATTGTGTGGTGTGTTGTTGGGGGAGGTTTGATTGTGTGATGTGTTGTTGGGGAGGGCTGATTGTGTGGAGTGTTGTTGGGGAGCGTTGATTGAGTGGTGTCTGGTTGGGGAGGGCTGATTGTGTGGTGTGTTGATGGGGCAGGGGTGATTTTTTGATGTGTTGTTGGGGAGGACTGATTGTGTGGTGTGTTGTTGGGCGAGTGCTGATTGTGTGGTGTGTTGTTGGGGAGGGCTGATTGTGTGGTGTGTTGTTGGGGATTGGCTGATTGTGCAGTGTTTTATTGTGGAGGTTTAATTGTGTGTTGTGTTGTTGGGGAAGGGCTGATTGCATGGTGTGTTGTTGCGGGGGCAGATTGTGTTGTGAGTTGTTGGAGAAGGGCTGATAGTTTGGTGTGTTGTAGGGTTGGACTGATTGTGTGTTGTGATGGGGCAGGGTTGATTGTGTGGTATGTTGTTGGATTGGGCTGAGAGTGTGGTGTGTTGTTGAGGTGGGCTAATTGTGTGGTGATTTATTGGGGAGGCTTGATTGTGTGGTGTGTTGTAGGGGGAGGTCTGATTGTGTGGTGTGTTGTTGAGGTGTGCTGATTGTGTGGTGATTTATTGGGGAGGCTTGATTGTGTGGTGTGTTGGGGGAGGTTTGATTGTGTGATGTGTTGTTGGGGAGGGCTGATTGTGTGGAGTGTTGTTGGGGAGCGTTGATTGAGTGGTGTCTGGTTGGGGAGGGCTGATTGTGTGGTGTGTTGATGGGGCAGGGGTGATTTTTTGATGTGTTGTTGGGGAGGACTGATTGTGTGGTGTGTTGTTGGGGGAGTGCTGATTGTGTGGTGTGTTGTTGGGGAGGGCTGATTGTGTGGTGTGTTGTTGGGGATTGGCTGATTGTGCAGTGTTTTATTGTGGAGGTTTAATTGTGTGTTGTGTTGTTGGGGAAGGGCTGATTGCATGGTGTGTTGTTGCGGGGGCAGATTGTGTTGTGAGTTGTTGGAGAAGGGCTGATAGTTTGGTGTGTTGTTGGGTTGGACTGATTGTGTGTTGTGATGGGGCAGGGTTGATTGTGTGGTATGTTGTTGGATTGGGCTGAGAGTGTGGTGTGTTGTTGAGGTGGGCTAATTGTGTGGTGCGTCATTGGGGGAGGGCTGATTGTGTGGTGTGCTGCTGGGGAAGGGCTGATTGTGTGGTGTCTTATTGGGGAGGGCTGAAAGTGTGGTGTATTATTGGGAAGGGCTGATTTTGTGCTGTGTTGTTGGGGAGGGCTGATTGTGTGGTGTTTTGTCGGGGAGGTTTGATTGTGTGGTGTGTTGCTGGGGAATGGCTGGCTGATTGTGTGGTGTGTTGTTGGGGGCGGCCAGATTGTGTAGTGTATTGTTGCGGGGGTGCAGATTGTTTGGTGTGTTGTTGGGGAGGGATGATTGTGTGGTGTGTTGTTGGGCAAGGGCTGAGTGTGTGGTGTATTGTTGGGCGGGCTGACTGTGTGGTGTGTGGTTGGTAGGGCTGATTGTGTTGTGTGTTGTTGGAGAAGGGCTGATTGTTTGGTGTGTTGTTGGGGAGGTCTGATTGTGTGTTATGTTGGGGCTGGGCTGATTGTGTGGTGTGTGTTGGATTGGGCTGAGTGTGTGGTGCGTTGTAGGGGGAGGGCTGATTGTGTGGTGTGTTGGTGAGGTGGGCTGATTGTGTGGTGTATCGTTGGGGGAGGGCTGATTGTGTGATGTGTTGTTGGGGAGGGCTGATTGTGTGATGTGTTGTTGGGGAAGGCTGATTGTGTGGTGTGTTGTTGGGGAAGGGCTGTGTGTGAGGTGTGTTGATGGGGGAGGGCTGATTGTCTGTTGTGTTGTGGGGGGAGGGCTGATTGTGTGGTGTGTGGTTGGGAGGGCTGATTGTGTTGTGTGTTGATGGAGAAGGGCTGATTGTTTGGTGTGTTGTTGGCGAGAGCTGATTGTGTGGTGTGTTGTTGGGGAGGGCTGATTGTGTGATGTGTTGTTGGGGAAGGCTGATTGTGCAGTGTTTTATTGTGGAGGTTTAATTGAGTGGTGTGTTGTTGGGGAAGGGCTGATTGCATGGTGTGTTGTTGTGGGGGCAGATCGTGTTGTGAGTTGTTGGAGAAGGGCTGATTGTTTGGTGTGTTGTTGGGGAGGTCTGATTGTGTGTTATGTTGGGGCTGGGCTGATTGTGTGGTGTGTGTTGGATTGGGCTGAGTGTGTGGTGTGTTGTAGGGGGAGGGCTGATTGTGTGGTGTGTTGGTGAGGTGGGCTGATTGTGTGGTGTATCGTTGGGGGAGGGTTGATTATGTGATGTGTTGTTGGGGAGGGCTGATTGTGTGATGTGTTGTTGGGGAAGGCTGATTGTGTGGTTTGTTGTTGGGGAGTGCTGATTGTGTGGTGTGTTGTTGGTGAGAGCTGATTGTGTGGTGTGTTGTTGGTGAGGGCTGATTGTGTGATGTGTTGTTGGGGAAGGCTGATTGTGTGGTGTCTAGTTGGGGAGGGCTGATTGTGTGGTGTGTTGTTGGGGAGGGGTGATTGTGTGATGTGTTGTTGGGGAGGGCTGATTGTGTGGTGTGTTGTTGGGGAGGGGTGATTGTGTGATGTGTTGTTGGGGAGGGCTGATTGTGTGGTGTGTTGTTGGGGGCGGCCAGATTGTGTGGTTTTATTGTTGGGGGCGTTGATTGTGTGGTGTGTTGATGGGGGAGGGCTGATTGTGTGGTGTCTTGTTGGGGCGGGCTGATTGTGTGGTGTGTTCTTGGGGAGGGCTGATTGTGTGGTGTGTTGTTGGGGAGTTCTGATTGTGTGGTGTGTTGTTGGGGTGCGCTGATTGTGTGGTGTTTTATTGGGGAGGGCTGAAAGTGTGGTGTGTTGTTTGGTTGGTCTGATTGTGTGTTGTGCTGTTGGGGAGGGCTCATTGTGTGGTGTGTTGTTGGATTGGGCTGAGTGTGTGGTGTGTGTTTGGAGAAGGGCTGATTGTTTGGTGTGTTGTTGGGGAGGGTTGATTGCGTGGTGTGTTGTTGGGGAAGGGCTGAGTGTGTGGTGGGTTGCTGGGGGAGAGCTGATTGTGTGGTGTGTTGTTTGGTGGGCTGATTTTGTTGTGTGTTGTTGGAGAAGGGCTGATTGTTTGGTGTGTTGTTGAGGAGGGTTGATTGTGTGGTGTGTTGTTGGGGAAAGGCTGAGTATGTGGTGTGTTGTTGGGGGAGGGCTGTTTGTGTGGTGTGTTGTTGGGGGGCAGATTGTGTTGTGTGTTGTTGGAGAAGGGCTGATTGTTTGGTGTGATTTTGGGGAGGTCTGATTGTGTGTTGTGTTGGGGCAGGGCTGATTGTGTGGTGTGTTGTTGGGGAGCGTTGATTGAGTGGTGTCTGGTTGGGGAGGGCTGATTGTGTGGTGTGCTGATGGGGAGGGGTGATTGTGTGATGTGTTGTTGGGGAGGGCTGATTGTGTGGTGTGTTGTTGGAGAAGGGCTGATTGTGTGGTGTGTTGTTGGGGGAGTGCTGATTTTGTGGTGTGTTGTTGGGGAGGGCTGATTGTGTGGTGTGGTGTTGGGGATTGGCTGATTGTGCAGTGTATTATTGTGGAGGTTTAATTGTGTGTTGTGTTGTTGGAGAAGGGCTGATTGTCTGGTGTGTTGTTGTGGGGGCAGATTGTGTTGTGAGTTGTTGGAGAAGGGCTGATTGTTTGGTGTGTTGTTGGGTTGGACTGATTGTGTGTTGTGATGGGGCAGGGTTGATTGTGTGGTATGTTGTTGGATTGGGCTGAGAGTGTGGTGTGTTGTTGAGGTGGGCTGATTGTGTGGTGTGTCGTTGGGGGAGGGCTGATTGTGTGGTGTTTTATTGGGGAGGGCTGAAAGTGTGGTGTATTATTGGGAAGGGCGGATTTTGTGGTGTGTTGTTGGGGGAGGGCTGATTGTGTGGTGTTTTGTTGAGGAGGGCTGATTGTGTGGTGTTTTGTCGGGGAGGTTTGATTGTGTGGTGTGTTGCTGGGTAATGGCTGATTGTGTGGTGTGTTGATGGGGGAGGCCAGATTGGGTGTTGTGTTGTTGGAGAAGGGCTGATTGTGTGGTGTGTTGTTGGGGGAGTGCTGATTTTGTGGTGTGTTGTTGGGGAGGGCTGATTGTGTGGTGTGGTGTTGGGGATTGGCTGATTGTGCAGTGTATTATTGTGGAGGTTTAATTGTGTGTTGTGTTGTTGGGGAAGGGCTGATTGTCTGGTGTGTTGTTGTGGGGGCAGATTGTGTTGTGAGTTGTTGGAGAAGGGCTGATTGTTTGGTGTGTTGTTGGGTTGGACTGATTGTGTGTTGTGATGGGGCAGGGTTGATTGTGTGGTATGTTGTTGGATTGGGCTGAGAGTGTGGTGTGTTGTTGAGGTGGGCTGATTGTGTGGTGTGTCGTTGGGGGAGGGCTGATTGTGTGGTGTTTTATTGGGGAGGGCTGAAATTGTGGTGTATTATTGGGAAGGGCGGATATTGTGGTGTGTTGTTGGGGGAGGGCTGATTGTGTGGTGTGTTCTTGGGGGACGGCTGATTGTGTGGTTTTATTGTTGGGGGCGTTGATTGAGTGATGTGTTGTTGGGGGAGGGTTGATTGTATGGTGTTTTGTTGGGGAGGGTTGATTGTGTGGTGTGTTGTTGGGGAGGGCTGATTGTGTGGAGTGTTGATGGGGGAGGGGTGATTGTGTGATGTGTTGTTGGGGAGGGCTGATTGTGTGGTGTGTTGTTGGGGGATTGCTGATCGTGTTGTGAGTTGTTGGAGAAGGGCTGATTGTTTGGTGTGTTGTTGGGGAGGTCTGATTGTGTGTTATGTTGGGGCTGGGCTGATTGTGTGGTGTGTGTTGGATTGGGCTGAGTGTGTGGTGTGTTGTAGGGGGAGGGCTGATTGTGTGGTGTGTTGGTGAGGTGGGCTGATTGTGTGGTGTATCGTTGGGGGAGGGTTGATTATGTGATGTGTTGTTGGGGAGGGCTGATTGTGTGATGTGTTGTTGGGGAAGGCTGATTGTGTGGTTTGTTGTTGGGGAGTGCTGATTGTGTGGTGTGTTGTTGGTGAGAGCTGATTGTGTGGTGTGTTGTTGGTGAGGGCTGATTGTGTGATGTGTTGTTGGGGAAGGCTGATTGTGTGGTGTCTAGTTGGGGAGGGCTGATTGTGTGGTGTGTTGTTGGGGAGGGGTGATTGTGTGATGTGTTGTTGGGGAGGGCTGATTGTGTGGTGTGTTGTTGGGGAGGGGTGATTGTGTGATGTGTTGTTGGGGAGGGCTGATTGTGTGGTGTGTTGTTGGGGGCGGCCAGATTGTGTGGTTTTATTGTTGGGGGCGTTGATTGTGTGGTGTGTTGATGGGGGAGGGCTGATTGTGTGGTGTCTTGTTGGGGCGGGCTGATTGTGTGGTGTGTTCTTGGGGAGGGCTGATTGTGTGGTGTGTTGTTGGGGAGTTCTGATTGTGTGGTGTGTTGTTGGGGAGGGCTGATTGTGTGGTGTTTTATTGGGGAGGGCTGAAAGTGTGGTGTGTTGTTTGGTTGGTCTGATTGTGTGTTGTGCTGTTGGGGAGGGCTCATTGTGTGGTGTGTTGTTGGATTGGGCTGAGTGTGTGGTGTGTGTTTGGAGAAGGGCTGATTGTTTGGTGTGTTGTTGGGGAGGGTTGATTGCGTGGTGTGTTGTTGGGGAAGGGCTGAGTGTGTGGTGGGTTGCTGGGGGAGAGCTGATTGTGTGGTGTGTTGTTTGGTGGGCTGATTTTGTTGTGTGTTGTTGGAGAAGGGCTGATTGTTTGGTGTGTTGTTGAGGAGGGTTGATTGTGTGGTGTGTTGTTGGGGAAAGGCTGAGTATGTGGTGTGTTGTTGGGGGAGGGCTGTTTGTGTGGTGTGTTGTTGGGGGGCAGATTGTGTTGTGTGTTGTTGGAGAAGGGCTGATTGTTTGGTGTGATTTTGGGGAGGTCTGATTGTGTGTTGTGTTGGGGCAGGGCTGATTGTGTGGTGTGTTGTTGGGGAGCGTTGATTGAGTGGTGTCTGGTTGGGGAGGGCTGATTGTGTGGTGTGCTGATGGGGAGGGGTGATTGTGTGATGTGTTGTTGGGGAGGGCTGATTGTGTGGTGTGTTGTTGGAGAAGGGCTGATTGTGTGGTGTGTTGTTGGGGGAGTGCTGATTTTGTGGTGTGTTGTTGGGGAGGGCTGATTGTGTGGTGTGGTGTTGGGGATTGGCTGATTGTGCAGTGTATTATTGTGGAGGTTTAATTGTGTGTTGTGTTGTTGGAGAAGGGCTGATTGTCTGGTGTGTTGTTGTGGGGGCAGATTGTGTTGTGAGTTGTTGGAGAAGGGCTGATTGTTTGGTGTGTTGTTGGGTTGGACTGATTGTGTGTTGTGATGGGGCAGGGTTGATTGTGTGGTATGTTGTTGGATTGGGCTGAGAGTGTGGTGTGTTGTTGAGGTGGGCTGATTGTGTGGTGTGTCGTTGGGGGAGGGCTGATTGTGTGGTGTTTTATTGGGGAGGGCTGAAAGTGTTGTGTATTATTGGGAAGGGCGGATTTTGTGGTGTGTTGTTGGGGGAGGGCTGATTGTGTGGTGTTTTGTTGAGGAGGGCTGATTGTGTGGTGTTTTGTCGGGGAGGTTTGATTGTGTGGTGTGTTGCTGGGTAATGGCTGATTGTGTGGTGTGTTGATGGGGGAGGCCAGATTGGGTGTTGTGTTGTTGGAGAAGGGCTGATTGTGTGGTGTGTTGTTGGGGGAGTGCTGATTTTGTGGTGTGTTGTTGGGGAGGGCTGATTGTGTGGTGTGGTGTTGGGGATTGGCTGATTGTGCAGTGTATTATTGTGGAGGTTTAATTGTGTGTTGTGTTGTTGGGGAAGGGCTGATTGTCTGGTGTGTTGTTGTGGGGGCAGATTGTGTTGTGAGTTGTTGGAGAAGGGCTGATTGTTTGGTGTGTTGTTGGGTTGGACTGATTGTGTGTTGTGATGGGGCAGGGTTGATTGTGTGGTATGTTGTTGGATTGGGCTGAGAGTGTGGTGTGTTGTTGAGGTGGGCTGATTGTGTGGTGTGTCGTTGGGGGAGGGCTGATTGTGTGGTGTTTTATTGGGGAGGGCTGAAATTGTGGTGTATTATTGGGAAGGGCGGATTTTGTGGTGTGTTGTTGGGGGAGGGCTGATTGTGTGGTGTGTTCTTGGGGGACGGCTGATTGTGTGGTTTTATTGTTGGGGGCGTTGATTGAGTGATGTGTTGTTGGGGGAGGGTTGATTGTATGGTGTTTTGTTGGGGAGGGTTGATTGTGTGGTGTGTTGTTGGGGAGGGCTGATTGTGTGGAGTGTTGATGGGGGAGGGGTGATTGTGTGATGTGTTGTTGGGGAGGGCTGATTGTGTGGTGTGTTGTTGGGGGATTGCTGATCGTGTTGTGAGTTGTTGGAGAAGGGCTGATTGTTTGGTGTGTTGTTGGGGAGGTCTGATTGTGTGTTATGTTGGGGCTGGGCTGATTGTGTGGTGTGTGTTGGATTGGGCTGAGTGTGTGGTGTGTTGTAGGGGGAGGGCTGCTTGTGTGGTGTGTTGGTGAGGTGGGCTGATTGTGTGGTGTATCGTTGGGGGAGGGTTGATTATGTGATGTGTTGTTGGGGAGGGCTGATTGTGTGATGTGTTGTTGGGGAAGGCTGATTGTGTGGTTTGTTGTTGGGGAGTGCTGATTGTGTGGTGTGTTGTTGGTGAGAGCTGATTGTGTGGTGTGTTGTTGGTGAGGGCTGATTGTGTGATGTGTTGTTGGGGAAGGCTGATTGTGTGGTGTCTAGTTGGGGAGGGCTGATTGTGTGGTGTGTTGTTGGGGAGGGGTGATTGTGTGATGTGTTGTTGGGGAGGGCTGATTGTGTGGTGTGTTGTTGGGGAGGGGTGATTGTGTGATGTGTTGTTGGGGAGGGCTGATTGTGTGGTGTGTTGTTGGGGGCGGCCAGATTGTGTGGTTTTATTGTTGGGGGCGTTGATTGTGTGGTGTGTTGATGGGGGAGGGCTGATTGTGTGGTGTCTTGTTGGGGCGGGCTGATTGTGTGGTGTGTTCTTGGGGAGGGCTGATTGTGTGGTGTGTTGTTGGGGAGTTCTGATTGTGTGGTGTGTTGTTGGGGAGGGCTGATTGTGTGGTGTTTTATTGGGGAGGGCTGAAAGTGTGGTGTGTTGTTTGGTTGGTCTGATTGTGTGTTGTGCTGTTGGGGAGGGCTCATTGTGTGGTGTGTTGTTGGATTGGGCTGAGTGTGTGGTGTGTGTTTGGAGAAGGGCTGATTGTTTGGTGTGTTGTTGGGGAGGGTTGATTGCGTGGTGTGTTGTTGGGGAAGGGCTGAGTGTGTGGTGGGTTGCTGGGGGAGAGCTGATTGTGTGGTGTGTTGTTTGGTTGGCTGATTTTGTTGTGTGTTGTTGGAGAAGGGCTGATTGTTTGGTGTGTTGTTGAGGAGGGTTGATTGTGTGGTGTGTTGTTGGGGAAAGGCTGAGTATGTGGTGTGTTGTTGGGGGAGGGCTGTTTGTGTGGTGTGTTGTTGGGGGGCAGATTGTGTTGTGTGTTGTTGGAGAAGGGCTGATTGTTTGGTGTGATTTTGGGGAGGTCTGATTGTGTGTTGTGTTGGGGCAGGGCTGATTGTGTGGTGTGTTGTTGGGGAGCGTTGATTGAGTGGTGTCTGGTTGGGGAGGGCTGATTGTGTGGTGTGCTGATAGGGAGGGGTGATTGTGTGATGTGTTGTTGGGGAGGGCTGATTGTGTGGTGTGTTGTTGGAGAAGGGCTGATTGTGTGGTGTGTTGTTGGGGGAGTGCTGATTTTGTGGTGTGTTGTTGGGGAGGGCTGATTGTGTGGTGTGGTGTTGGGGATTGGCTGATTGTGCAGTGTATTATTGTGGAGGTTTAATTGTGTGTTGTGTTGTTGGAGAAGGGCTGATTGTCTGGTGTGTTGTTGTGGGGGCAGATTGTGTTGTGAGTTGTTGGAGAAGGGCTGATTGTTTGGTGTGTTGTTGGGTTGGACTGATTGTGTGTTGTGATGGGGCAGGGTTGATTGTGTGGTATGTTGTTGGATTGGGCTGAGAGTGTGGTGTGTTGTTGAGGTGGGCTGATTGTGTGGTGTGTCGTTGGGGGAGGGCTGATTGTGTGGTGTTTTATTGGGGAGGGCTGAAAGTGTGGTGTATTATTGGGAAGGGCGGATTTTGTGGTGTGTTGTTGGGGGAGGGCTGATTGTGTGGTGTTTTGTTGAGGAGGGCTGATTGTGTGGTGTTTTGTCGGGGAGGTTTGATTGTGTGGTGTGTTGCTGGGTAATGGCTGATTGTGTGGTGTGTTGATGGGGGAGGCCAGATTGGGTGTTGTGTTGTTGGAGAAGGGCTGATTGTGTGGTGTGTTGTTGGGGGAGTGCTGATTTTGTGGTGTGTTGTTGGGGAGGGCTGATTGTGTGGTGTGGTGTTGGGGATTGGCTGATTGTGCAGTGTATTATTGTGGAGGTTTAATTGTGTGTTGTGTTGTTGGGGAAGGGCTGATTGTCTGGTGTGTTGTTGTGGGGGCAGATTGTGTTGTGAGTTGTTGGAGAAGGGCTGATTGTTTGGTGTGTTGTTGGGTTGGACTGATTGTGTGTTGTGATGGGGCAGGGTTGATTGTGTGGTATGTTGTTGGATTGGGCTGAGAGTGTGGTGTGTTGTTGAGGTGGGCTGATTGTGTGGTGTGTCGTTGGGGGAGGGCTGATTGTGTGGTGTTTTATTGGGGAGGGCTGAAATTGTGGTGTATTATTGGGAAGGGCGGATTTTGTGGTGTGTTGTTGGGGGAGGGCTGATTGTGTGGTGTGTTCTTGGGGGACGGCTGATTGTGTGGTTTTATTGTTGGGGGCGTTGATTGAGTGATGTGTTGTTGGGGGAGGGTTGATTGTATGGTGTTTTGTTGGGGAGGGTTGATTGTGTGGTGTGTTGTTGGGGAGGGCTGATTGTGTGGAGTGTTGATGGGGGAGGGGTGATTGTGTGATGTGTTGTTGGGGAGGGCTGATTGTGTGGTGTGTTGTTGGGGGATTGCTGATTGTGTGGTGAGTTGTTGGGGAGGGCTGATTGTGTGGTGTGTTGTTGGGGACGGGCTGATTGTGCAGTGTTTTATTGGGGAGGTTTAATTGTGTGGTGTGTTGTTGGGGACGGGCTGATTGCATGGTTTGTTGTTGGGGGTTGGCTGATTGTGTGTTGTGTAGTTGGGGAGGGCTGATTGTCTGGTGTGTTGTTGTGGGTGCAGATTGTGCTGTGAGTTGTTGGAGAAGGGCTGATTGTTTGGTGTGTTGTTGGGTTGTTCTGATTGTGTGTTGTGATGGGGCAGGGTTGATTGTGTGGTATATTGTTGGATTGGGCTGAGAGTGTGGTGTGTTGTAGTGGGAGGTCTGATTGTGTGGTGTGTTGTTGAGGTGGGCTGATTGTGTGGTGTGTCGTTGGGGGAGGGCTGATTTTGTGGTGTGTTGCTGGGGAATGGCTGATTGTGTGGTGTGTTGTTGGGGGCAGCCTGATTGTGCAGTGTGTTGTTGGGGGCAGCCTGATTGTGTGATGTGTTGTTGTGAAGGCCTGATAGTGTGTTGTGTTGTTGGGGAGGGCTGATTGTCTGGTGTGTTGTTGGGGAGGCTTGATTGTGTGGTGTGTTGTTGAGGAGGGCTGATTGTGTGCTGTGTTTGAGGGGAGCTGATTGTGTGGTGTGTTCTTGGGGAACGGCTGTTTGTGTGGTTTGTTGTTGGGGGTGTTGATTGTGTGGTGTGTTGTTGGTGAAGGGCTGATTGTGTTGTGTGTTGTTGGGGAAGGCCTGATTGTGTGTTGTGGTGTTGGGGAGGGCTGATTGTGTCGTGTCTTGTTTGGGGAGGGTTGATTGTGTGGTGTGTTGTTGGGGAGGGCTGATTGCATGGTGTGTTGTTGGGGGTTGGCTGATTGTCTGTTGTGTAGTTGGGAAGGGCTGATTGTGTGGTGTGTTGTTGGGGAGGGCTGATTGTGTGGTGTGGTGTTGGGGATTGGCTGATTGTGCAGTGTATTATTGTGGAGGTTTAATTGTGTGTTGTGTTGTTGGGGAAGGGCTGATTGTCTGGTGTGTTGTTGTGGGGGCAGATTGTGTTGTGAGTTGTTGGAGAAGGGCTGATTGTTTGGTGTGTTGTTGGGTTGGACTGATTGTGTGTTGTGATGGGGCAGGGTTGATTGTGTGGTATGTTGTTGGATTGGGCTGAGAGTGTGGTGTGTTGTTGAGGTGGGCTGATTGTGTGGTGTGTCGTTGGGGGAGGGCTGATTGTGTGGTGTTTTATTGGGGAGGGCTGAAATTGTGGTGTATTATTGGGAAGGGCGGATTTTGTGGTGTGTTGTTGGGGGAGGGCTGATTGTGTGGTGTGTTCTTGGGGGACGGCTGATTGTGTGGTTTTATTGTTGGGGGCGTTGATTGAGTGATGTGTTGTTGGGGGAGGGTTGATTGTATGGTGTTTTGTTGGGGAGGGTTGATTGTGTGGTGTGTTGTTGGGGAGGGCTGATTGTGTGGAGTGTTGATGGGGGAGGGGTGATTGTGTGATGTGTTGTTGGGGAGGGCTGATTGTGTGGTGTGTTGTTGGGGGATTGCTGATTGTGTGGTGAGTTGTTGGGGAGGGCTGATTGTGTGGTGTGTTGTTGGGGACGGGCTGATTGTGCAGTGTTTTATTGGGGAGGTTTAATTGTGTGGTGTGTTGTTGGGGACGGGCTGATTGCATGGTTTGTTGTTGGGGGTTGGCTGATTGTGTGTTGTGTAGTTGGGGAGGGCTGATTGTCTGGTGTGTTGTTGTGGGTGCAGATTGTGCTGTGAGTTGTTGGAGAAGGGCTGATTGTTTGGTGTGTTGTTGGGTTGTTCTGATTGTGTGTTGTGATGGGGCAGGGTTGATTGTGTGGTATATTGTTGGATTGGGCTGAGAGTGTGGTGTGTTGTAGTGGGAGGTCTGATTGTGTGGTGTGTTGTTGAGGTGGGCTGATTGTGTGGTGTGTCGTTGGGGGAGGGCTGATTTTGTGGTGTGTTGCTGGGGAATGGCTGATTGTGTGGTGTGTTGTTGGGGGCAGCCTGATTGTGCAGTGTGTTGTTGGGGGCAGCCTGATTGTGTGATGTGTTGTTGTGAAGGCCTGATAGTGTGTTGTGTTGTTGGGGAGGGCTGATTGTCTGGTGTGTTGTTGGGGAGGCTTGATTGTGTGGTGTGTTGTTGAGGAGGGCTGATTGTGTGCTGTGTTTGAGGGGAGCTGATTGTGTGGTGTGTTCTTGGGGAACGGCTGTTTGTGTGGTTTGTTGTTGGGGGTGTTGATTGTGTGGTGTGTTGTTGGTGAAGGGCTGATTGTGTTGTGTGTTGTTGGGGAAGGCCTGATTGTGTGTTGTGGTGTTGGGGAGGGCTGATTGTGTCGTGTCTTGTTTGGGGAGGGTTGATTGTGTGGTGTGTTGTTGGGGAGGGCTGATTGCATGGTGTGTTGTTGGGGGTTGGCTGATTGTCTGTTGTGTAGTTGGGAAGGGCTGATTGTGTGGTGTGTTGTTGGGAAGGGCTGATTGTGTGGTGTGTTGTTGGGAAGGGCTGATTGTGTGGTGTGTTGTTGGAGAAGGGCTGATTGTGTGGTGTGTTGTTGGGAAGGGCTGATTGTGTGGTGTGTTGTTGGAGAAGGGCTGATTGTGTGGTCTGTTGTTGGGGAGGGCTGATTGTGTGGTGTGTTGTTGGGGAGGGCTGATTGAGTGGTGTGTTGTTGGGGAAGGTCTGAGTTTGTGGTGTGATGTTGGGGGTGGGCTGATTGTCTGGTGAGTTGTTGGGAGGGCTGATTGTGCGGTGTGTCGTTGGGGAGGGCTGATCGTGTGGTGTGTTGTTGGGGGGCTGATGTTGTGTGTTGTTGGAGAAGGGCTGATTGTTTGGTGTGTTGTTGGGGGAGGGCTGATTGTGTGTTGTGTTGTTGGGGGAGGGCTGATTGTTTGTTGTGTTGTTGGGGAAGGGCTGTGTGTGAGGTGTGTTGTTGGGGGAGGGCTGATTGTCTGTTGTGTTGTGGAGGGAGGGCTGATTGTGTGGTGTGTGGTTGGGAGGGCTGATTGTGTTGTGTGTTGTTGGAGTAGGGCTGATTGTTTGGTGTGTTGTTGGGGAGGTCTGATTGTGTGTTATGTTGGGGCTGGGCTGATTGTGTGGTGTGTTGTTGGATTGGGCTGAATGTGTGGTGTGTCGCTGGAGAGGGCTGATCGTGTGCTGTGTTGTAGGGGGAGGGCTGATTGTGTGGTGTGCTGGTGAGGTGGGCTGATTGTGTGGTGTATCGTTGGGGGAGTGCTGATTGTGTGATGTGTTGTTGGGGAGGGCTGATTGTGTGATGTGTTGTTGGGGAAGGCTGATTGTGTGGTGTGTTGTTGGGGAAGGGCTGTGTGTGAGGTGTGTTGTTGGGGGAGGGCTGATTGTCTGTTGTGTTGTGGGGGGAGGGCTGATTGTGTGGTGTGTGGTTGGGAGGGCTGATTGTGTTGTGTGTTGTTTGAGAAGGGCTGATTGTTTGGTGTGTTGTTGGCGAGAGCTGATTGTGTGGTGTGTTGGGGAGGGCTGATTGTGTGATGTGTTGTTGGGGAAGGCTGATTGTGTGGTGTCTAGTTGGGGAGGGCTGATTGTGTGGTGTGTTGTTGGGGGCGGCCAGATTGTGTGGTTTTATAGTTGGGGGCGTTGATTGTGTGATGTGTTGTTGGGGGAGGGTTGATTGTATGGTGTTTTGTTGGGGAGGGTTGATTGTGTGGTGTCTAGTTGGGGAGGGCTGATTGTGAGGTGTGTTGTTGGGGAGGGCTGATTGTGTGGTGTGTTGTTGAGGAGGGCTGATTGTGTGGTGTATTATTGGGAAGGGCGGATTTTGTGGTGTGTTGTTGGGGGAGGGCTGATTGTGTGGTGAGTTGTTGGGGAGGGCTGATTGTGCGGTGTACTGCTCGGGAAGGGCTGATTGTGTGTTGTGTCGTTGGGGAGGGCTGATTGTGAGGTGTGTTGTTGGGGAGGGCTGATTGTGTGGTGTGTTGTTGAGGAGGGCTGATTGTGTGTTGTATTATTGGGAAGGGCGGATTTTGTGGTGTGTTGTTGGGGGAGGGCTGATTGTGTGGTGTTTTGTTGAGGAGGGCTGATTGTGTGGTGTTTTGTCGGGGAGGTTTGATTGTGTGGTGTGTTGCTGGGTAATGGCTGATTGTGTGGTGTGTTGATGGGGGAGGCCAGATTGGGTGTTGTGTTGTTGGAGAAGGGCTGATTGTGTGGTGTGTTGTTGGGGGAGTGCTGATTTTGTGGTGTGTTGTTGGGGAGGGCTGATTGTGTGGTGTGGTGTTGGGGATTGGCTGATTGTGCAGTGTATTATTGTGGAGGTTTAATTGTGTGTTGTGTTGTTGGGGAAGGGCTGATTGTCTGGTGTGTTGTTGTGGGGGCAGATTGTGTTGTGAGTTGTTGGAGAAGGGCTGATTGTTTGGTGTGTTGTTGGGTTGGACTGATTGTGTGTTGTGATGGGGCAGGGTTGATTGTGTGGAATGTTGTTGGATTGGGCTGAGTGTGTGGTGTGTTGTTGAGGTGGGCTGATTGTGTGGTGTGTCGTTGGGGGAGGGCTGATTGTGTGGTGTTTTATTGGGGAGGGCTGAAAGTGTGGTGTATTATTGGGAAGGGCGGATTTTGTGGTGTGTTGTTGGGGGAGGGCTGATTGTGTGGTGTTTTGTTGAGGAGGGCTGATTGTGTGGTGTTTTGTCGGGGAGGTTTGATTGTGTGGTGTGTTGCTGGGTAATGGCTGATTGTGTGGTGTGTTGATGGGGGAGGTCAGATTGGGTGTTGTGTTGTTGGAGAAGGGCTGATTGTGTGGTGTGTTGTTGGGGGAGTGCTGATTTTGTGGTGTGTTGTTGGGGAGGGCTGATTGTGTGGTGTGGTGTTGGGGATTGGCTGATTGTGCAGTGTATTATTGTGGAGGTTTAATTGTGTGTTGTGTTGTTGGGGAAGGGCTGATTGTCTGGTGTGTTGTTGTGGGGGCAGATTGTGTTGTGAGTTGTTGGAGAAGGGCTGATTGTTTGGTGTGTTGTTGGGTTGGACTGATTGTGTGTTGTGATGGGGCAGGGTTGATTGTGTGGTATGTTGTTGGATTGGGCTGAGTGTGTGGTGTGTTGTTGAGGTGGGCTGATTGTGTGGTGTGTCGTTGGGGGAGGGCTGATTGTGTGGTGTTTTATTGGGGAGGGCTGAAAGTGTGGTGTATTATTGGGAAGGGCGGATTTTGTGGTGTGTTGTTGGGGGAGGGCTGATTGTGTGGTGTGTTCTTGGGGGACGGCTGATTGTGTGGTTTTATTGTTGGGGGCGTTGATTGTGTGATGTGTTGTTGGGGGAGGGTTGATTGTATGGTGTTTTGTTGGGGAAGGCCTGATTGGGTGTTGTGTTGTTGGGGAGGGCTGATTGTTTCGTGTGTTGTTGGGGAGGGTTGATTGTGTGGTGTGTTGTTGGGGAGGGCTGATTGTGTGGTGTGTTGATGGGGGAGGGGTGATTGTGTGTTGTGTTGTTGGGGAGGGCTGATTGTGTGGTGTGTTGTTGGGGGATTGCTGATTGTGTGGTGTGTTGTTGGGGAGGGCTGATTGTGTGGTGTGCTGTTGGGGACGGGCTGATTGTGCAGTGTTTTATTGGGGAGGTTTAATTGTGTGGTGTGTTGTTGGGGACGGGCTGATTGCATGGTTTGTTGTTGGGGGTTGGCTGATTGTGTGTTGTGTAGTTGGGGAGGGCTGATTGTCTGGTGTGTTGTTGTGGGGGCAGATTGTGCTGTGAGTTGTTGGAGATGGGCTGATTGTTTGGTGTGTTGTTGGGTTGTTCTGATTGTGTGTTGTGATGGGGCAGGGTTGATTGTGTGGTATATTGTTGGATTGGGCTGAGAGTGTGGTGTGTTGTAGTGGGAGGTCTGATTGTGTGGTGTGTTGTTGAGGTGGGCTGATTGTGTGGTGTGTCGTTGGGGGAGGGCTGATTTTGTGGTGTGTTGCTGGGGAATGGCTGATTGTGTGGTGTGTTGTTGGGGGCAGCATGATTGTGCAGTGTGTTGTTGGGGGCAGCCTGATTGTGTGATGTGTTGTTGTGGAGGCCTGATAGTGTGTTGTGTTGTTGGGGAGGGCTGATTGTCTGGTGTGTTGTTGGGGAGGCTTGATTGTGTGGTGTGTTGTTGAGGAGGGCTGATTGTGTGGTGTGTTTGAGGGGAGCTGATTGTGTGGTGTGTTCTTGGGGAACGGCTGTTTGTGTGGTTTGTTGTTGGGGGTGTTGATTGTGTGGTGTGTTGTTGGTGAAGGGCTGATTGTGTCGTGTGTTGTTGGGGAAGGCCTGATTGTGTGTTGTGGTGTTGGGGAGGGCTGATTGTGTCGTGTGTTGTTGGGGAGGGTTGATTGTGTGGTGTCTTGTTTGGGGAGGGTTGATTGTGTGGTGTGTTGTTGGGGAGGGCTGATTGCATGGTGTGTTGTTGGAGAAGGGCTGATTGTGTGGTGTGTTGTTGGGAAGGGCTGATTGTGTGGTGTGTTGTTGGAGAAGGGCTGATTGTGTGGTCTGTTGTTGGGGAGGGCTGATTGTGTGGAGTGTTGTTGGGGAGGGCTTATTGAGTGGTGTGTTGTTGGGGAAGGTCTGAGTTTGTGGTGTGTTGTTGGGGGTGGGCTGATTGTGTGGTGAGTTGTTGGGGAGGGCTAATTGTGCGGTGTACTGCTCGGGAAGGGCTGATTGTGTGGTGTGTCGTTGGGGAGGGCTGATCGTGTGGTGTGTTGTTGGGGGGCTGATGTTGTGTGTTGTTGGAGAAGGGCTGATTGTTTGGTGTGTTGTTGGGGGAGGGCTGATTGTGTGTTGTGTTGTTGGGGGAGAGCTGATTGTTTGTTGTGTTGTTGGGGAAGGGCTGTGTGTGAGGTGCGTTGTTGGGGGAGGGCTGATTGTCTGTTGTGTTGTGGAGGGAGGGCTGATTGTGTGGTGTGTGGTTGGGAGGGCTGATTGTGTTGTGTGTTGTTGGAGTAGGGCTGATTGTTTGGTGTGTTGTTGGGGAGGTCTGATTGTGTGTTATGTTGGGGCTGGGCTGATTGTGTGGTGTGTTGTTGGATTGGGCTGAATGTGTGGTGTGTCGCTGGGGAGGGCTGATCGTGTGGTGTGTTGTAGGGGGAGGGCTGATTGTGTGGTGTGCTGGTGAGGTGGGCTGATTGTGTGGTGTATCGTTGGGGGAGGGCTGATTGTGTGATGTGTTGTTGGGGAGGGCTGATTGTGTGATGTGTTGTTGGGGAAGGCTGATTGTGTGGTGTGTTGTTGGGGAAGGGCTGTGTGTGAGGTGTGTTGTTGGGGGAGGGCTGATTGTCTGTTGTGTTGTGGGGGGAGGGCTGATTGTGTGGTGTGTGGTTGGGAGGGCTGATTGTGTTGTGTGTTGTTTGAGAAGTGCTGATTGTTTGGTGTGTTGTTGGCGAGAGCTGATTGTGTGGTGTGTTGGGGAGGGCTGATTGTGTGATGTGTTGTTGGGGAAGGCTGATTGTGTGGTGTCTAGTTGGGGAGGGCTGATTGTGTGGTGTGTTGTTGGGGGTGGCCTGATTGTGTGGTTTTATAGTTGGGGGCGTTGATTGTGTGATGTGTTGTTGGGGGAGGGTTGATTGTATGGTGTTTTGTTGGGGAGGGTTGATTGTGTGGTGTCTAGTTGGGGAGGGCTGATTGTGAGGTGTGTTGTTGGGGAGGGCTGATTGTGTGGTGTGTTGTTGAGGAGGGCTGATTGTGTGGTGTATTATTGGGAAGGGCGGATTTTGTGGTGTGTTGTTGGGGGAGGGCTGATTGTGTGGTGTTTTGTTGAGGAGGGCTGATTGTGTGGTGTTTTGTCGGGGAGGTTTGATTGTGTGGTGTGTTGCTGGGTAATGGCTGATTGTGTGGTGTGTTGATGGGGGAGGCCAGATTGTGTAGTGTATTGTTGCGGGGGTGCTGATTGTTTGGTGTGTTGTTGGGGAGGGATGATTGTGTGGTGTGTTGTTGAGGAGGGCTGATTGTGTGGTGTGTATGGGGGGAGCTGATTGTGTGGTGTGTTCTTGGGGGACTGATGATTGTGTGGTTTGTTGATGGGGGTGTTGATTGTGTGGTGTGTTGCTGGGTAATGGCTGATTGTGTGTTGTGTTGATGGGGGAGGCCAGATTGTGTAGTGTATTGTTGCAGGGGTGCTGATTGTTTGGTGTGTTGTTGGGGAGGGATGATTGTGTGGTGTGTTGTTGAGGAGGGCTGATTGTGTGGTGTGTATGGGGGGATCTGATTGTGTGGTGTGTTCTTGGGGGACTGATGATTGTGTGGTTTGTTGATGGGGGTGTTGATTGTGTGGTGTGTTGTTGCGGGAGGGTTGATTGTGTGGTGTGTTGTTGGTGAAGGGCTGATTGTGTCTTGTGTTGTTGGGGAGGGCTGATTGTGTGATGTTTTGTTGGGGGAGGGATGATTGTGTTGTGTGTTCTTGTGGGACGGCTGATTGTGTGGTTTTATTGTTGGGGGCGTTGATTGTGTGATGTGTTGTTGGGGGAGGGTTGATTGTATGGTGTTTTGTTGGGGAAGGCCTGATTGGGTGTTGTGTTGTTGGGGAGGGCTGATTGTTTCGTGTGTTGTTGGGGAGGGTTGATTGTGTGGTGTGTTGTTGGGGAGGGCTGATTGTGTGGTGTGTTGATGGGGGAGGGGTGATTGTGTGATGTGTTGTTGGGGAGGGCTGATTGTGTGGTGTGTTGTTGGGGGATTGCTGATTGTGTGGTGTGTTGTTGGGGAGGGCTGATTGTGTGGTGTGTTGTTGGGGACGGGCTGATTGTGCAGTGTTTTATTGGGGAGGTTTAATTGTGTGGTGTGTTGTTGGGGACGGGCTGATTGCATGGTTTGTTGTTGGGGGTTGGCTGAATGTGTGTTGTGTAGTTGGGGAGGGCTGATTGTCTGGTGTGTTGTTGTGGGGGCAGATTGTGCTGTGAGTTGTTGGAGAAGGGCTGACTGTTTGGTGTGTTGTTGGGTTGGTCTGATTGTGTGTTGTGATGGGGCAGGGTTGATTGTGTGGTATATTGTTGGATTGGGATGAGAGTGTGGTGTGTTGTAGTGGGAGGTCTGATTGTGTGGTGTGTTGCTGGGGAATGGCTGATTGTGTGGTGTGTTGTTGGGGGCAGCCTGATTGTGCAGTGTGTTGTTGGGGGCATCCTGATTGTGTGATGTGTTGTTGTGGAGGCCTGATAGTGTGTTGTGTTGTTGGGGAGGGCTGATTGTCTGGTGTGTTGTTGGGGAGGCTTGATTGTGTGGTGTGTTGTTGAGGAGGGCTGATTGTGTGGTGTGTTTGAGGGGAGCTGATTGTGTGGTGCGTTCTTGGGGAACGGCTGTTTGTGTGGTTTGTTGTTGGGGGTGTTGATTGTGTGGTGTGTTGTTGGTGAAGGGCTGATTGTGACGTGTGGTGTTGGGGAAGGCCTGATTGTGTGTTGTGGTGTTGGGGAGTGCTGATTGTGTCGTGTGATGTTGGGGAGGGTTGATTGTGTGGTGTCTTGTTTGGGGAGGGCTGATTGTGTGGTGTGTTGTTGGGGAGGGCTGATTGCATGGTGTGTTGTTGGGGGTTGGCTGATTGTGTGTTGTGTAGTTGGGAAGGGCTGATTGTGTGGTGTGTTGTTGGGAAGGGCTGATTGTGTGGTGTGTTGTTGGGAAGAGCTGATTGTGTGGTGTGTTGTTGGAGAAGGGCTGATTGTGTGGTGTGTTGGGAAGGGCTGATTGTGTGGTGTGTTGTTGGAGAAGGGCTGATTGTGTGGTCTGTTGTTGGGGACGGCTGATTGTGTGGTGTGTTGTTGGGGAGGGCTGATTGAGTGGTGTGTTGTTGGGGAAGGTCTGATTGTGTGGTGTGTTGTTGGGGAGGGCTGATTGCATGGTGTGTTGTTGGGGGTTGGCTGATTGTGTGTTGTGTAGTTGGGAAGGGCTGATTGTGTGGTGTGTTGTTGGGAAGGGCTGATTGTGTGGTGTGTTGTTGGGAAGGGCTGATTGTGTGGTGTGTTGTTGGAGAAGGGCTGATTGTGTGGTGTGTTGGGAAGGGCTGATTGTGTGGTGTGTTGTTGGAGAAGGGCTGATTGTGTGTTGTGTTGTTGGGGAGGGCTGATTGTGTGGTGTGTTGTTGGGGAGGGCTGATTGAGTGGTGTGTTGTTGGGGAAGGGCTGATTGTGTGGTGTGTCGTTGGGGAGGGCTGATCGTGTGGTGTGTTGTTGGGGGGCTGATGGTGTGTGTTGTTGGAGAAGGGCTGATTGTTTGGTGTGTTATTGGGGGAGGGCTGATTGTGTGTTGTGTTGTTGGGGGAGGGCTGATTGTGTGGTGTGTTGTTGGGGAAGGGCTGTGTGTGAGGTGTGTTGTCGGGGGAGGGCTGATTGTCTGTTGTGTTGTGGGGGGAGGGCTGATTGTGTGGTGTGTGGTTGGGAGGGCTGATTGTGTTGTGTGTTGTTGGAGAAGGTCTGATTGTTTGGTGTGTTGTTGTGGAGGCCTGATAGTGTGTTGTGTTGTTGGGGAGGGCTGATTGTCTGGTGTGTTGTTGGGGAGGCTTGATTGTGTGGTGTGTTGTTGAGGAGGGCTGATTGTGTGGTGTGTTTGAGGGGAGCTGATTGTGTGGTGTGTTCTTGGGGAACGGCTGTTTGTGTGGTTTGTTGTTGGGGGTGTTGATTGTGTGGTGTGTTGTTGGTGAAGGGCTGATTGTGTCGTGTGTTGTTGGGGAAGGCCTGATTGTGTGTTGTGGTGTTGGGGAGGCTGATTGTGTCGTGTGTTGTTGGGGAGGGTTGATTGTGTGGTGTCTTGTTTGGGAAGGGCTAATTGTGTGGTGTGTTGTTGGTGAGGGCTGATTGCATGGTGTGTTGTTGGGGGTTGGCTGATTGTGTGTTGTGTAGTTGGGAAGGGCTGATTGTGTGGTGTGTTGTTGGGAAGGGCTGATTATGTGGTGTGTTGTTGGGAAGGGCTGATTGTGTGGTGTGTTGTTGGGAAGGGCTGATTGTGTGGTGTGTTGTTGGAGAAGGGCTGATTGTGTGGTGTGTTGGGAAGGGCTGATTGTGTGGTGTGTTGTTGGAGAAGGGCTGATTGTGTGGTCTGTTGTTGGGGAGGGATGATTGTGTGGTCTGTTGTTGGGGAGGGCTGATTGTGTGGTGTGTTGTTGGGGAGGGCTGATTGAGTGGTGTGTTGTTGGGGAAGGTCTGATTGTGTGGTGTGTTGTTGGGGAGGGCTGATTGCATGGTGTGTTGTTGGGGGTTGGCTGATTGTGTGTTGTGTATTTGGGAAGGGCTGATTGTGTGGTGTGTTGTTGGGAAGGGCTGATTGTGTGGTGTGTTGTTGGGAAGGGCTGATCGTGTGTTGTGTTGTTGGGGAGGGCTGATTCAGTGGTGTGTTGTTCGGGAAGATCTGAGTTTGTGGTGTGTTTTTGGGGGTGGGCTGATTGTGTGGTGAGTTGTTGGGGAGGGCTGATTGTGCGGTGTACTGCTCGGGAAGGGCTGATTGTGTGGTGTGTCGTTGGGGAGGGCTGATTGTGTGGTGTGTTGTTGGAGAAGGGCTGATTGTTTGGTGTGTTGTTGGGGGAGGGCTGATTGTGTGTTGTGTTGTGGGGGGAGGTCTGATTGTGTGGTGTGTTGTTGGGGAGGGCTGATTGTGCGGTGTACTGCTCGGGAAGGGCTGATTGTGTGGTGTGTCGTTGGGGAGGGCTGATCGTGTGGTGCGTTGTTGGGGGGCTGATGGTGTGTGTTGTTGGAGAAGGGCTGATTGTTTGGTGTGTTGTTGGGGGAGGGCTGATTGTCTGTTGTGTTGTGGGGGGAGGGCTGATTGTGTGGTGTGTGGTTGGGAGGGCTGATTGTGTTGTGTGTTGTTGGAGAAGGGCTGATTGTTTGGTGTGTTGTTGGGGAGGTCTGATTGTGTGTTATGTTGGGGCTGGGCTGATAGTGTGGTGTGTTGTTGGATTGGGCTGAATGTGTGGTGTGTCGCTGGGGAGGGCTGATCGTGTGGTGTGTTGTTGGGGGAGGGCTGATTGTGTTGTGTGTTGTTGGAGAAGGGCTGATTGTTTGGTGTGTTGTTGGGGAGGTCTGATTGTTTGTTATGTTGGGGCTGGGCTGATTGTGTGGTGTGTGTTGGATTGGGCTGAGTGTGTGGTGTGTTGTAGGGGGAGGGCTGATTGTGTGGTGTGTTGGTGAGGTGGGCTGATTGTGTGGTGTATCGTTGGGGGAGGGCTGATTGTGTGATGTGTTGTTGGGGAGGCTTGATTGTGTGGTGTGTTGTTGAGGAGGGCTGATTGTGTGGTGTGTTTGAGGGGAGCTGATTGTGTGGTGCGTTCTTGGGGAACGGCTGTTTGTGTGGTTTGTTGTTGGGGGTGTTGATTGTGTGGTGTGTTGTTGGTGAAGGGCTGATTGTGTCGTGTGGTGTTGGGGAAGGCCTGATTGTGTGTTGTGGTGTTGGGGAGGGCTGATTGTGTCGTGTGTTGTTGGGGAGGGTTGATTGTGTGGTGTCTTGTTTGGGGAGGGCTGATTGTGTGGTGTGTTGTTGGGGAGGGCTGATTGCATGGTGTGTTGTTGGGGGTTGGCTGATTGTGTGTTGTGTAGTTGGGAAGGGCTGATTGTGTGGTGTGTTGTTGGGAAGGGCTGATTGTGTGGTGTGTTGTTGGGAAGGGCTGATTGTGTGGTGTGTTGTTGGAGAAGGGCTGATTGTGTGGTGTGTTGGGAAGGGCTGATTGTCTGGTGTGTTGTTGGAGAAGGGCTGATTGTGTGGTCTGTTGTTGGGGAGGGCTGATTGAGTGGTGTGTTGTTGGGGAAGGTCTGAGTTTGTGGTGTGTTGTTGGGGGTGGGCTGATTGTGTGGTGAGTTGTTGGGGAGGGCTGATTGTGCGGTGTACTGCTCGGGAAGGGCTGATTGTGTGGTGTGTCGTTGGGGAGGGCTGATCGTGTGGTGTGTTGTTGGGGGGCTGATGGTGTGTGTTGTCGGGGGAGGGCTGATTGTCTGTTGTGTTGTGGGGGGAGGGCTGATTGTGTGGTGTGTGGTTGGGAGGGCTGATTGTGTTGTGTTTTGTTGGAGAAGGGCTGATTGTTTGGTGTGTTGTTGTGGAGGCCTGATAGTGTGTTGTGTTGTTGGGGAGGGCTGATTGTCTGGTGTGTTGTTGGGGAGGCTTGATTGTGTGGTGTGTTGTTGAGGAGGGCTGATTGTGTGGTGTGTTTGAGGCGAGCTGATTGTGTGGTGTGTTCTTGGGGAACGGCTGTTTGTGTGGTTTGTTGTTGGGGGTGTTGATTGTGTGGTGTGTTGTTGGTGAAGGGCTGATTGTGTCGTGTGTTGTTGGGGAAGGCCTGATTGTGTGTTGTGGTGTTGGGGAGGGCTGATTGTGTCGTGTGTTGTTGGGGAGGGTTGATTGTGTGGTGTCTTGTTTGGGAAGGGCTAATTGTGTGGTGTGTTGTTGGTGAGGGCTGATTGCATGGTGTGTTGTTGGGGGTTGGCTGATTGTGTGTTGTGTAGTTGGGAAGGGCTGATTGTGTGGTGTGTTGTTGGGAAGGGCTGATTATGTGGTGTGTTGTTGGAGAAGGGCTGATTGTGTGGTGTGTTGTTGGGAAGGGCTGATTGTGTGGTGTGTTGTTGGAGAAGGGCTGATTGTGTGGTCTGTTGTTGGGAAGGGCTGATTGTGTGGTGTGTTGTTGGAGAAGGGCTGATTGTGTGGTCTGTTGTTGGGGAGGGCTGATTGTGTGGTGTGTTGTTGGGGAGGGCTGATTGAGTGGTGTGTTGTTCGGGAAGGTCTGAGTTTGTGGTGTGTTTTTGGGGGTTGGCTGATTGTGTGTTGTGTAGTTGGGAAGGGCTGATTGTGTGGTGTGTTGTGGGGAAGGGCTGATTGTGTGGTGTGTTGTTGGGAAGGGCTGATTGTGTGGTGTGTTGTTGGAGAAGGGCTGATTGTGTGGTGTGTTGGGAAGGGCTGATTGTGTGGTGTGTTGTTGGAGAAGGGCTGATTGTGTGGTCTGTTGTTGGGGAGGGCTGATTGTGTGGTGTGTTGTTGGGGAGGGCTGATTGAGTGGTGTGTTGTTGGGGAAGGTCTGATTGTGTGGTGTGTTGTTGGGGAGGGCTGATTGCATGGTGTGTTGTTGGGGGTTGGCTGATTGTGTGTTGTGTAGTTGGGAAGGGCTGATTGTGTGGTGTGTTGTTGGGAAGGGCTGATTGTGTGGTGTGTTGTTGGAGAAGGGCTGATTGTGTGGTGTGTTGGGAAGGGCTGATTGTGTGGTGTGTTGTTGGAGAAGGGCTGATTGTGTGGTCTGTTGTTGGGGAGGGCTGATTGTGTGGTGTGTTGTTGGGGAGGGCTGATTGAGTGGTGTGTTGTTGGGGAAGGTCTGAGTTTGTGGTGTGTTGTTGGGGGTGGGCTGATTGTGTGGTGAGTTGTTGGGGAGGGCTGATTGTGCGGTGTACTGCTCGGGAAGGGCTGATTGTGTGGTGTGTCGTTGGGGAGGGCTGATCGTGTGGTGTGTTGTTGGGGGGCTGATGGTGTGTGTTGTTGGAGAAGGGCTGATTGTTTGGTGTGTTATTGGGGGAGGGCTGATTGTGTGTTGTGTTGTTGGGGGAGGGCTGATTGTGTGGTGTGTTGTTGGGGAAGGGCTGTGTGTGAGGTGTGTTGTCGGGGGAGGGCTGATTGTCTGTTGTGTTGTGGGGGGAGGGCTGATTGTGTGGTGTGTGGTTGGGAGGGCTGATTGTGTTGTGTGTTGTTGGAGAAGGGCTGATTGTTTGGTGTGTTGTTGTGGAGGCCTGATAGTGTGTTGTGTTGTTGGGGAGGGCTGATTGTCTGGTGTGTTGTTGGGGAGGCTTGATTGTGTGGTGTGTTGTTGAGGAGGGCTGATTGTGTGGTGTGTTTGAGGGGAGCTGATTGTGTGGTGTGTTCTTGGGGAACGGCTGTTTGTGTGGTTTGTTGTTGGGTGTGTTGATTGTGTGGTGTGTTGTTGGTGAAGGGCTGATTGTGTCGTGTGGTGTTGGGGAAGGCCTGATTGTGTGTTGTGGTGTTGGGGAGGGCTGATTGTGTCGTGTGTTGTTGGGGAGGGTTGATTGTGTGGTGTCTTGTTTGGGGAGGGCTGATTGTGTGGTGTGTTGTTGGGGAGGGCTGATTGCATGGTGTGTTGTTGGGGGTTGGCTGATTGTGTGTTGTGTAGTTGGGAAGGGCTGATTGTGTGGTGTGTTGTTGGGAAGGGCTGATTGTGTGGTGTGTTGTTGGGAAGGGCTGATTGTGTGGTGTGTTGTTGGAGAAGGGCTGATTGTGTGGTGTGTTGGGAAGGGCTGATTGTGTGGTGTGTTGTTGGAGAAGGGCTGATTGTGTGGTCTGTTGTTGGGGAGGGCTGATTGTGTGGTGTGTTGTTGGGGAGGGCTGATTGAGTGGTGTGTTGTTGGGGAAGGTCTGATTGTGTGGTGTGTTGTTGGGGAGGGCTGATTGCATGGTGTGTTGTTGGGGGTTGGCTGATTGTGTGTTGTGTAGTTGGGAAGGGCTGATTGTGTGGTGTGTTGTTGGGAAGGGCTGATTGTGTGTTGTGTTGTTGGCAAGGGCTGATTGTGTGGTGTGTTGTTGGAGAAGGGCTGATTGTGTGGTGTGTTGGGAAGGGCTGATTGTGTGGTGTGTTGTTGGAGAAGGGCTGATTGTGTGGTCTGTTGTTGGGGAGGGCTGATTGTGTGGTGTGTTGTTGGGGAGGGCTGATTGAGTGGTGTGTTGTTGGGGAAGGTCTGAGTTTGTGGTGTGTTGTTGGGGGTGGGCTGATTGTGTGGTGAGTTGTTGGGGAGGGCTGATTGTGCGGTGTACTGCTCGGGAAGGGCTGATTGTGTGGTGTGTCGTTGGGGAGGGCTGATCGTGTGGTGTGTTGTTGGGGGGCTGATGGTGTGTGTTGTTGGAGAAGGGCTGATTGTTTGGTGTGTTATTGGGGGAGGGCTGATTGTGTGTTGTGTTGTTGAGGGAGGGCTGATTGTGTGGTGTGTTGTTGGGGAAGGGCTGTGTGTGAGGTGTGTTGTCGGGGGAGGGCTGATTGTCTGTTGTGTTGTGGGGGGAGGGCTGATTGTGTGGTGTGTGGTTGGGAGGGCTGATTGTGTTGTGTGTTGTTGGAGAAGGGCTGATTGTTTGGTGTGTTGTTGTGGAGGCCTGATAGTGTGTTGTGTTGTTGGGGGGGGCTGATTGTCTGGTGTGTTGTTGGGGAGGCTTGATTGTGTGGTGTGTTGTTGAGGAGGGCTGATTGTGTGGTGTGTTTGAGGGGAGCTGATTGTGTGGTGTGTTCTTGGGGAACGGCTGTTTGTGTGGTTTGTTGTTGGGGGTGTTGATTGTGTGGTGTGTTGTTGGTGAAGGGCTGATTGTGTCGTGTGGTGTTGGGGAAGGCCTGATTGTGTGTTGTGGTGTTGGGGAGGGCTGATTGTGTCGTGTGTTGTTGGGGAGGGTTGATTGTGTGGTGTCTTGTTTGGGGAGGGCTGATTGTGTGGTGTGTTGTTGGGGAGGGCTGATTGCATGGTGTGTTGTTGGGGGTTGGCTGATTGTGTGTTGTGTAGTTGGGAAGGGCTGATTGTGTGGTGTGTTGTTGGGAAGGGCTGATTGTGTGGTGTGTTGTTGGGAAGAGCTGATTGTGTGGTGTGTTGTTGGAGAAGGGCTGATTGTGTGGTGTGTTGGGAAGGGCTGATTGTGTGGTGTGTTGTTGGAGAAGGGCTGATTGTGTGGTCTGTTGTTGGGGAGGGCTGATTGTGTGTTGTGTTGTTGGGGAGGGCTGATTGAGTGGTGTGTTGTTGGGGAAGGTCTGATTGTGTGGTGTGTTGTTGGGGAGGGCTGATTGCATGGTGTGTTGTTGGGGGTTGGCTGATTGTGTGTTGTGTAGTTGGGAAGGGCTGATTGTGTGGTGTGTTGTTGGGAAGGGCTGATTGTGTGGTGTGTTGTTGGGAAGGGCTGATTGTGTGGTGTGTTGTTGGAGAAGGGCTGATTGTGTGGTGTGTTGGGAAGGGCTGATTGTGTGGTGTGTTGTTGGAGAAGGGCTGATTGTGTGGTCTGTTGTTGGGGAGGGCTGATTGTGTGGTGTGTTGTTGGGGAGGGCTGATTGAGTGGTGTGTTGTTGGGGAAGGTCTGAGTTTGTGGTGTGTTGTTGGGGGTGGGCTGATTGTGTGGTGAGTTGTTGGGGAGGGCTGATTGTGCGGTGTACTGCTCGGGAAGGGCTGATTGTGTGGTGTGTCGTTGGGGAGGGCTGATCGTGTGGTGTGTTGTTGGGGGGCTGATGGTGTGTGTTGTTGGAGAAGGGCTGATTGTTTGGTGTGTTATTGGGGGAGGGCTGATTGTGTGTTGTGTTGTTGGGGGAGGGCTGATTGTGTGGTGTGTTGTTGGGGAAGGGCTGTGTGTGAGGTGTGTTGTCGGGGGAGGGCTGATTGTCTGTTGTGTTGTGGGGGGAGGGCTGATTGTGTGGTGTGTGGTTGGGAGGGCTGATTGTGTTGTGTTTTGTTGGAGAAGGGCTGATTGTTTGGTGTGTTGTTGTGGAGGCCTGATAGTGTGTTGTGTTGTTGGGGAGGGCTGATTGTCTGGTGTGTTGTTGGGGAGGCTTGATTGTGTGGTGTGTTGTTGAGGAGGGCTGATTGTGTGGTGTGTTTGAGGGGAGCTGATTGTGTGGTGTGTTCTTGGGGAACGGCTGTTTGTGTGGTTTGTTGTTGGGGGTGTTGATTGTGTGGTGTGTTGTTGGTGAAGGGCTGATTGTGTCGTGTGTTGTTGGGGAAGGCCTGATTGTGTGTTGTGGTGTTGGGGAGGGCTGATTGTGTCGTGTGTTGTTGGGGAGGGTTGATTGTGTGGTGTCTTGTTTGGGAAGGGCTAATTGTGTGGTGTGTTGTTGGTGAGGGCTAATTGCATGGTGTGTTGTTGGGGGTTGGCTGATTGTGTGTTGTGTAGTTGGGAAGGGCTGATTGTGTGGTGTGTTGTTGGGAAGGGCTGATTATGTGGTGTGTTGTTGGGAAGGGCTGATTGTGTGGTGTGTTGTTGGAGAAGGGCTGATTGTGTGGTGTGTTGTTGGGAAGGGCTGATTGTGTGGTGTGTTGTTGGAGAAGGGCTGATTGTGTGGTCTGTTGTTGGGGAGGGCTGATTGTGTGGTGTGTTGTTGGGGAGGGCTGATTGAGTGGTGTGTTGTTCGGGAAGGTCTGAGTTTGTGGTGTGTTTTGGGGGGTGGGCTGATTGTGTGGTGAGTTGTTGGGGAGGGCTGATTGTGCGGTGTACTGCTCGGGAAGGGCTGATTGTGTGGTGTGTCGTTGGGGAGGGCTGATCGTGTGGTGTGTTGTTGGGGGGCTGATGGTGTGTGTTGTTGGAGAAGGGCTGATTGTTTGGTGTGTTGTTGGGGGAGGGCTGATTGTGTGATGTGTTGTTGGGGAGGCTTGATTGTGTGGTGTGTTGTTGAGGAGGGCTGATTGTGTGGTGTGTTTGAGGGGAGCTGATTGTGTGGTGCGTTCTTGGGGAACGGCTGTTTGTGTGGTTTGTTGTTGGGGGTGTTGATTGTGTGGTGTGTTGTTGGTGAAGGGCTGATTGTGTCGTGTGGTGTTGGGGAAGGCCTGATTGTGTGTTGTGGTGTTGGGGAGGGCTGATTGTGTCGTGTGTTGTTGGGGAGGGTTGATTGTGTGGTGTCTTGTTTGGGGAGGGCTGATTGTGTGGTGTGTTGTTGGGGAGGGCTGATTGCATGGTGTGTTGTTGGGGGTTGGCTGATTGTGTGTTGTGTAGTTGGGAAGGGCTGATTGTGTGGTGTGTTGTTGGGAAGGGCTGATTGTGTTGTGTTTTGTTGGAGAAGGGCTGATTGTTTGGTGTGTTGTTGTGGAGGCCTGATAGTGTGTTGTGTTGTTGGGGAGGGCTGATTGTCTGGTGTGTTGTTGGGGAGGCTTGATTGTGTGGTGTGTTGTTGAGGAGGGCTGATTGTGTGGTGTGTTTGAGGGGAGCTGATTGTGTGGTGTGTTCTTGGGGAACGGCTGTTTGTGTGGTTTGTTGTTGGGGGTGTTGATTGTGTGGTGTGTTGTTGGTGAAGGGCTGATTGTGTCGTGTGTTGTTGGGGAAGGCCTGATTGTGTGTTGTGGTGTTGGGGAGGGCTGATTGTGTCGTGTGTTGTTGGGGAGGGTTGATTGTGTGGTGTCTTGTTTGGGAAGGGCTAATTGTGTGGTGTGTTGTTGGTGAGGGCTAATTGCATGGTGTGTTGTTGGGGGTTGGCTGATTGTGTGTTGTGTAGTTGGGAAGGGCTGATTGTGTGGTGTGTTGTTGGGAAGGGCTGATTATGTGGTGTGTTGTTGGGAAGGGCTGATTGTGTGGTGTGTTGTTGGAGAAGGGCTGATTGTGTGGTGTGTTGTTGGGAAGGGCTGATTGTGTGGTGTGTTGTTGGAGAAGGGCTGATTGTGTGGTCTGTTGTTGGGGAGGGCTGATTGTGTGGTGTGTTGTTGGGGAGGGCTGATTGAGTGGTGTGTTGTTCGGGAAGGTCTGAGTTTGTGGTGTGTTTTGGGGGGTGGGCTGATTGTGTGGTGAGTTGTTGGGGAGGGCTGATTGTGCGGTGTACTGCTCGGGAAGGGCTGATTGTGTGGTGTGTCGTTGGGGAGGGCTGATCGTGTGGTGTGTTGTTGGGGGGCTGATGGTGTGTGTTGTCGGGGGAGGGCTGATTGTCTGTTGTGTTGTGGGGGGAGGGCTGATTGTGTGGTGTGTGGTTGGGAGGGCTGATTGTGTTGTGTTTTGTTGGAGAAGGGCTGATTGTTTGGTGTGTTGTTGTGGAGGCTTGATTGTGTGGTGTGTTGTTGAGGAGGGCTGATTGTGTGGTGTGTTTGAGGGGAGCTGATTGTGTGGTGTGTTCTTGGGGAACGGCTGTTTGTGTGGTTTGTTGTTGGGGGTGTTGATTGTGTGGTGTGTTGTTGGTGAAGGGCTGATTGTGTCGTGTGTTGTTGGGGAAGGCCTGATTGTGTGTTGTGGTGTTGGGGAGGGCTGATTGTGTCGTGTGTTGTTGGGGAGGGTTGATTGTGTGGTGTCTTGTTTGGGAAGGGCTAATTGTGTGGTGTGTTGTTGGTGAGGGCTGATTGCATGGTGTGTTGTTGGGGGTTGGCTGATTGTGTGTTGTGTAGTTGGGAAGGGCTGATTGTGTGGTGTGTTGTTGGGAAGGGCTGATTATGTGGTGTGTTGTTGGGAAGGGCTGATTGTGTGGTGTGTTGTTGGAGAAGGGCTGATTGTGTGGTGTGTTGTTGGGAAGGGCTGATTGTGTGGTGTGTTGTTGGAGAAGGGCTGATTGTGTGGTCTGTTGTTGGGGAGGGCTGATTGAGTGGTGTGTTGTTCGGGAAGGTCTGAGTTTGTGGTGTGTTTTGGGGGGTGGGCTGATTGTGTGGTGAGTTGTTGGGGAGGGCTGATTGTGCGGTGTACTGCTCGGGAAGGGCTGATTGTGTGGTGTGTCGTTGGGGAGGGCTGATCGTGTGGTGTGTTGTTGGGGGGCTGATGGTGTGTGTTGTTGGAGAAGGGCTGATTGTTTGGTGTGTTGTTGGGAAGGGCTGATTGTGTGGTGTGTTGTTGGGAAGGGCTGATTGTGTGGTGTGTTGTTGGAGAAGGGCTGATTGTGTGGTGTGTTGGGAAGGGCTGATTGTGTGGTGTGTTGTTGGAGAAGGGCTGATTGTGTGGTCTGTTGTTGGGGAGGGCTGATTGTGTGGTGTGTTGTTGGGGAGGGCTGATTGAGTGGTGTGTTGTTGGGGAAGGTCTGATTGTGTGGTGTGTTGTTGGGGAGGGCTGATTGCATGGTGTGTTGTTGGGGGTTGGCTGATTGTGTGTTGTGTAGTTGGGAAGGGCTGATTGTGTGGTGTGTTGTTGGGAAGGGCTGATTGTGTGGTGTGTTGTTGGGAAGGGCTGATTGTGTGGTGTGTTGTTGGAGAAGGGCTGATTGTGTGGTGTGTTGGGAAGGGCTGATTGTGTGGTGTGTTGTTGGAGAAGGGCTGATTGTGTGGTCTGTTGTTGGGGAGGGCTGATTGTGTGGTGTGTTGTTGGGGAGGGCTGATTGAGTGGTGTGTTGTTGGGGAAGGTCTGAGTTTGTGGTGTGTTGTTGGGGGTGGGCTGATTGTGTGGTGAGTTGTTGGGGAGGGCTGATTGTGCGGTGTACTGCTCGGGAAGGGCTGATTGTGTGGTGTGTCGTTGGGGAGTGCTGATCGTGTGGTGTGTTGTTGGGGGGCTGATGGTGTGTGTTGTTGGAGAAGGGCTGATTGTTTGGTGTGTTATTGGGGGAGGGCTGATTGTGTGTTGTGTTGTTGGGGGAGGGCTGATTGTGTGGTGTGTTGTTGGGGAAGGGCTGTGTGTGAGGTGTGTTGTCGGGGGAGGGCTGATTGTCTGTTGTGTTGTGGGGGGAGGGCTGATTGTGTGGTGTGTGGTTGGGAGGGCTGATTGTGTTGTGTGTTGTTGGAGAAGGGCTGATTGTTTGGTGTGTTGTTGTGGAGGCCTGATAGTGTGTTGTGTTGTTGGGGAGGGCTGATTGTCTGGTGTGTTGTTGGGGAGGCTTGATTGTGTGGTGTGTTGTTGAGGAGGGCTGATTGTGTGGTGTGTTTGAGGGGAGCTGATTGTGTGGTGTGTTCTTGGGGAACGGCTGTTTGTGTGGTTTGTTGTTGGGGGTGTTGATTGTGTGGTGTGTTGTTGGTGAAGGGCTGATTGTGTCGTGTGGTGTTGGGGAAGGCCTGATTGTGTGTTGTGGTGTTGGGGAGGGCTGATTGTGTCGTGTGTTGTTGGGGAGGGTTGATTGTGTGGTGTCTTGTTTGGGGAGGGCTGATTGTGTGGTGTGTTGTTGGGGAGGGCTGATTGCATGGTGTGTTGTTGGGGGTTGGCTGATTGTGTGTTCTGTAGTTGGGAAGGGCTGATTGTGTGGTGTGTTGTTGGGAAGGGCTGATTGTGTGGTGTGTTGTTGGGAAGGGCTGATTGTGTGGTGTGTTGTTGGAGAAGGGCTGATTGTGTGGTGTGTTGGGAAGGGCTGATTGTGTGGTGTGTTGTTGGAGAAGGGCTGATTGTGTGGTCTGTTGTTGGGGAGGGCTGATTGTGTGGTGTGTTGTTGGGGAGGGCTGATCGAGTGGTGTGTTGCTGGGGAAGGTCTGAGTTTGTGGTGTGTTGTTGGGGGTGGGCTGATTGTGTGGTGAGTTGTTGGGGAGGGCTGATTGTGCGGTGTACTGCTCGGGAAGGGCTGATTGTGTGGTGTGTCGTTGGGGAGGGCTGATCGTGTGGTGTGTTGTTGGGGGGCTGATGGTGTGTGTTGTCGGGGGAGGGCTGATTGTCTGTTGTGTTGTGGGGGGAGGGCTGATTGTGTGGTGTGTGGTTGGGAGGGCTGATTGTGTTGTGTTTTGTTGGAGAAGGGCTGATTGTTTGGTGTGTTGTTGTGGAGGCCTGATAGTGTGTTGTGTTGTTGGGGAGGGCTGATTGTCTGGTGTGTTGTTGGGGAGGCTTGATTGTGTGGTGTGTTGTTGAGGAGGGCTGATTGTGTGGTGTGTTTGAGGGGAGCTGATTGTGTGGTGTGTTCTTGGGGAACGGCTGTTTGTGTGGTTTGTTGTTGGGGGTGTTGATTGTGTGGTGTGTTGTTGGTGAAGGGCTGATTGTGTCGTGTGTTGTTGGGGAAGGCCTGATTGTGTGTTGTGGTGTTGGGGAGGGCTGATTGTGTCGTGTGTTGTTGGGGAGGGTTGATTGTGTGGTGTCTTGTTTGGGAAGGGCTAATTGTGTGGTGTGTTGTTGGTGAGGGCTGATTGCATGGTGTGTTGTTGGGGGTTGGCTGATTGTGTGTTGTGTAGTTGGGAAGGGCTGATTGTGTGGTGTGTTGTTGGGAAGGGCTGATTATGTGGTGTGTTGTTGGGAAGGGCTGATTGTGTGGTGTGTTGTTGGAGAAGGGCTGATTGTGTGGTGTGTTGTTGGGAAGGGCTGATTGTGTGGTGTGTTGTTGGAGAAGGGCTGATTGTGTGGTCTGTTGTTGGGGAGGGCTGATTGTGTGGTGTGTTGTTGGGGAGGGCTGATTGAGTGGTGTGTTGTTCGGGAAGGTCTGAGTTTGTGGTGTGTTTTGGGGGGTGGGCTGATTGTGTGGTGAGTTGTTGGGGAGGGCTGATTGTGCGGTGTACTGCTCGGGAAGGGCTGATTGTGTGGTGTGTCGTTGGGGAGGGCTGATCGTGTGGTGTGTTGTTGGGGGGCTGATGGTGTGTGTTGTTGGAGAAGGGCTGATTGTTTGGTGTGTTGTTGGGGGAGGGCTGATTGTGTGTTGTGTTGTGGGGGGAGGGCTGATTGTGTGGTGAGTTGTTGGGGAGGGCTGATTGTGCGGTGTACTGCTCGGGAAGGGCTGATTGTGTGGTGTGTCGTTGGGGAGGGCTGATCGTGTGGTGTGTTGTTGGGGGGCTGATGGTGTGTGTTGTTGGAGAAGGGCTGATTGTTTGGTGTGTTGTTGGGGGAGGGCTGATTGTCTGTTGTGTTGTGGGGGGAGGGCTGATTGTGTGGTGTGTGGTTGGGAGGGCTGATTGTGTTGTGTGTTGTTGGAGAAGGGCTGATTGTTTGGTGTGTTGTTGGGGAGGTCTGATTGTGTGTTATGTTGGGGCTGGGCTGATAGTGTGGTGTGTTGTTGGATTGGGCTGAATGTGTGGTGTGTCGCTGGGGAGGGCTGATCGTGTGGTGTGTTGTTGGGGGAGGGCTGATTGTGTTGTGTGTTGTTGGAGAAGGGCTGATTGTGTGGTCTGTTGTTGGGGAGGGCTGATTGTGTGGTGTGTTGTTGGGGAGGGCTGATTGAGTGGTGTGTTGTTGGGGAAGGTCTGAGTTTGTGGTGTGTTGTTGGGGGTGGGCTGATTGTGTGGTGAGTTGTTGGGGAGGGCTGATTGTGCGGTGTACTGCTCGGGAAGGGCTGATTGTGTGGTGTGTCGTTGGGGAGGGCTGATCGTGTGGTGTGTTGTTGGGGGGCTGATGGTGTGTGTTGTTGGAGAAGGGCTGATTGTTTGGTGTGTTATTGGGGGAGGGCTGATTGTGTGTTGTGTTGTTGGGGGAGGGCTGATTGTGTGGTGTGTTGTTGGGGAAGGGCTGTGTGTGAGGTGTGTTGTCGGGGGAGGGCTGATTGTCTGTTGTGTTGTGGGGGGAGGGCTGATTGTGTGGTGTGTGGTTGGGAGGGCTGATTGTGTTGTGTTTTGTTGGAGAAGGGCTGATTGTTTGGTGTGTTGTTGTGCAGGCCTGATAGTGTGTTGTGTTGTTGGGGAGGGCTGATTGTCTGGTGTGTTGTTGGGGAGGCTTGATTGTGTGGTGTGTTGTTGAGGAGGGCTGATTGTGTGGTGTGTTTGAGGGGAGCTGATTGTGTGGTGTGTTCTTGGGGAACGGCTGTTTGTGTGGTTTGTTGTTGGGGGTGTTGATTGTGTGGTGTGTTGTTGGTGAAGGGCTGATTGTGTCGTGTGTTGTTGGGGAAGGCCTGATTGTGTGTTGTGGTGTTGGGGAGGGCTGATTGTGTCGTGTGTTGTTGGGGAGGGTTGATTGTGTGGTGTCTTGTTTGGGAAGGGCTAATTGTGTGGTGTGTTGTTGGTGAGGGCTGATTGCATGGTGTGTTGTTGGGGGTTGGCTGATTGTGTGTTGTGTAGTTGGGAAGGGCTGATTGTGTGGTGTGTTGTTGGGAAGGGCTGATTATGTGGTGTGTTGTTGGGAAGGGCTGATTGTGTGGTGTGTTGTTGGAGAAGGGCTGATTGTGTGGTGTGTTGTTGGGAAGGGCTGATTGTGTGGTGTGTTGTTGGAGAAGGGCTGATTGTGTGGTCTGTTGTTGGGGAGGGCTGATTGTGTGGTGTGTTGTTGGGGAGGGCTGATTGTGTGGTGTGTTGTTGGGGAGGGCTGATTGAGTGGTGTGTTGTTCGGGAAGGTCTGAGTTTGTGGTGTGTTTTGGGGGGTGGGCTGATTGTGTGGTGAGTTGTTGGGGAGGGCTGATTGTGCGGTGTACTGCTCGGGAAGGGCTGATTGTGTGGTGTGTCGTTGGGGAGGGCTGATCGTGTGGTGTGTTGTTGGGGGGCTGATGGTGTGTGTTGTTGGAGAAGGGCTGATTGTTTGGTGTGTTGTTGGGGGAGGGCTGATTGTCTGTTGTGTTGTGGGGGGAGGGCTGATTGTGTGGTGTGTGGTTGGGAGGGCTGATTGTGTTGTGTGTTGTTGGAGAAGGGCTGATTGTTTGGTGTGTTGTTGGGGAGGTCTGATTGTGTGTTATGTTGGGGCTGGGCTGATAGTGTGGTGTGTTGTTGGATTGGGCTGAATGTGTGGTGTGTCGCTGGGGAGGGCTGATCGTGTGGTGTGTTGTTGGGGGAGGGCTGATTGTGTTGTCTGTTGTTGGAGAAGGGCTGATTGTTTGGTGTGTTGTTGGGGAGGTCTGATTGTTTGTTATGTTGGGGCTGGGCTGATTGTGTGGTGTGTGTTGGATTGGGCTGAGTGTGTGGTGTGTTGTAGGGGGAGGGCTGATTGTGTGGTGTGTTGGTGAGGTGGGCTGATTGTGTGGTGTATCGTTGGGGGAGGGCTGATTGTGTGATGTGTTGTTGGGGAGGGCTGATTGTGTGATGTGTTGTTGGGGAAGGCTGATTGTGTGGTGTGTTGTTGGGGAAGGGCTGTGTGTGAGGTGTGTTGTTGGGGGAGGGCTGATTGTCTGTTGTGTTGTGGGGGGAGGGCTGATTGTGTGGTGTGTGGTTGGGAGGGCTGATTGTGTTGTGTGTTGTTGGAGAAGGGCTGATTGTTTGGTGTGTTGTTGGGGAGGTATGATTGTGTGTTGTGTTGGGGCTGGGCTGATTGTGTGGTGTGTTGTAGTGGGAGGTCTGATTGTGTGGTGTGTTGTTGATGTGGGCTGATTGTGCGGTGTTTTATTGGGGAGGCTTGATTGTGTGATGTGTTGTTGGGGGAGTGCTGATTGTGTTGTGTGTTCTTGGGGGATGGCTGATTGTGTTGTGTGTTGTTGGAGAAGGGCTGATTGTTTGGTGTGATGTTGGGGAGGTATGATTGTGTGTTGTGTTGGGGCTGGGCTGATTGTGTGGTGTGTTGTAGGGGGAGGTCTGATTGTGTGGTGTGTTGTTGAGGTGTGCTGATTGTGTGGTGTTTTATTGGGGAGGCTTGATTGTGTGGTGTGTTGTTGGGGGAGGTTTGATTGTGTGATGTGTTGTTGGGGAGGGCTGATTGTGTGGTGTGTTGTTGGGGAGCGTTGATTGAGTGGTGTCTGGTTGGGGAGGGCTGATTGTGTGGTGTGTTGATGGGGGAGGGGTGATTTTTTGATGTGTTGTTGGGGAGGGCTGATTGTGTGGTGTGTTGTTGGGGGAGTGCTGATTGTGTGGTGTGTTGTTGGGGAGGGCTGATTGTGTGGTGTGTTGTTGGGGACGGGCTGATTGTGCAGTGTTTTATTGTGGAGGTTTAATTGTGTGTTGTGTTGTTGGGGAAGGGCTGATTGCATGGTGTGTTGTTGTGGGGGCAGATTGTGTTGTGAGTTGTTGGAGAAGGGCTGATTGTTTGGTGTGTTGTTGGGTTGGACTGATTGTGTGTTGTGATGGGGCCGGGTTGATTGTGTGGTATGTTGTTGGATTGGGCTGAGAGTGTGGTGTGTTGTTGAGGTGGGCTAATTGTGTGGTGCGTCATTGGGGGAGGGCTGATTGTGTGGTGTGTTGTTTGGTGGGCTGATTGTGTGGTGTGTTGTTGGGGAGGGCTGATTGTTTGGTGTGTTGTTGAGGAGAGTTGATTGTGTGGTGTGTTGTTGAGGAAAGGCTGAGTATGTGGTGTGTTGTTGGGGGAGGGCTGTTTGTGTGGTGTGTTGTTGGGGGGCAGATTGTGTTGTGTGTTGTTGGAGAAGGGCTGATTGTTTGGTGTGATTTTGAGGAGGTCTGATTGTGTGTTGTGTTGGGGCAGGGCTGATTGTGTGGTGTGTTGTAGTGGGAGGTCTGATTGTGTGGTGTGTTGTTGAGGTGGGCTGATTGTGCGGTGTGTTGTAGGGGGAGGGCTGATTGTGTGGTCTGTTGGTGAGGTGGGCTGATTGTGTGGTGTATCGTTGGGGGAGGGCTGATTGTGTGGAGTGTTGTTGGGTAGGTCTGATTGCGTGTTGTGTTGGGGCAGGGCTGATTGTGTGGTGTTTTGTTGGGGAGGGCTTATTGTGTGGTGTGTTCTTGGGGAGGGCTGATTGTGTGGTGTGTTGTTGGGGAGTTCTGATTGTGTGGTGTGTTGTTGGGGAGGGCTGATTGTGTGGTGTTTTGTTGGGGAGGGCTGAAAGTGTGGTATGTTGTTTGGTTGGTCTGATTGTGTGGTGTGTTGTTGGGGAGTGCTCATTGTGTGGTGTGTTGTTGGATTGGGCTGAGTGTGTCGTGTGTGTTTGGAGAAGGGCTGATTGTTTGGTGTGCTGTTGGGGAGCGTTGATTGTGTGGTGTGTTGTTGGGGAAGTGCTGAGTGTGTGGTGGGTTGCTGGGGGAGAGCTGATTGTGTGGTGTGTTGTTTGGTGGGCTGATTTTGTTGTGTGTTGTTGGAGAAGAGCTGATTGTTTGGTGTGTTGTTGAGGAGAGTTGATTGTGTGGTGTGTTGTTGAGGAAAGGCTGAGTATGTGGTGTGTTGTTGGGGGAGGGCTGTTTGTGTGGTGTGTTGTTGGGGGGCAGATTGTGTTGTGTGTTGTTGGAGAAGGGCTGATTGTTTGGTGTGATTTTGAGGAGGTCTGATTGTGTGTTGTGTTGGGGCAGGGCTGATTGTGTGGTGTGTTGTAGTGGGAGGTCTGATTGTGTGGTGTGTTGTTGAGGTGGGCTGATTGTGCGGTATTTTATTGGGGAGGCTTGATTGTGTGATGTGTTGTTGAAGGAGTGCTGATTGTGTTGTGTGTTCTTGGGGGATGGCTGATTGTGTTGTGTGTTGTTGGAGAAGGGCTGATTGTTTGGTGTGATGTTGGGGAGGTATGATTGTGTGTTGTGTTGGGGCTGGGCTGATTGTGTGGTGTGTTGTAGGGGGAGGTCTGATTGTGTGGTGTGTTGTTGAGGTGAGCTGATTGTGTGGTGATTTATTGGGGAGGCTTGATTGTGTGGTGTGTTGTTGGGGGAGGTTTGATTGTGTGATGTGTTGTTGGGGAGGGCTGATTATGTGGTGTGTTGTTGGGGAGCGTTGATTGAGTGGTGTCTGGTTGGGGAGGGCTGATTGTGTGGTGTGTTGATGGGGGAGGGGTGATTTTTTGATGTGTTGTTGGGGAGGACTGATTGTGTGGTGTGTTGTTGGGGGAGTGCTGATTGTGTGGTGTGTTGTTGGGGAGGGCTGATTGTGTGGTGAGTTGTTGGGGACGGGCTGATTGTGCAGTGTTTTATTGTGGAGGTTTAATTGTGTGTTGTGTTGTTGGGGAAGGGCTGATTGCATGGTGTGTTGTTTTGGGGGCAGATTGTGTTGTGAGTTGTTGGAGAAGGGCTGATTGTTTGGTGTGTTGTTGGGGGTGGCCAGATTGTGTGGTTTTATTGTTGGGGACGTTGATTGTGTGGTGTTTTGTCGGGGAGGTTTGATTGTGTGCTGTGTTGCTGGGTAATGGCTGATTGTGTGGTGTGTTGTTGGGGGCGGCCAGATTGTGTAGTGTATTGTTGCGGGGGTGCTGATTGTTTGGTGTGTTGTTGGGGAGGGATGATTGTGTGGTGTGTTGTTGAGGAGGGCTGATTGTGTGGTGTGTATGGGGGGAGCTGATTGTGTGGTGTGTTGTTGGGGGACTGATGATTGTGTGGTTTGTTGTTGGGGGTGTTGATTGTGTGGTGTGTTGTTGGGGGCGGCCAGATTGTGTGGTTTTATTGTTGGGGGCGTTGATTGTGTGATGTGTTGTTGGGGGAGGGTTGATTGTATGGTGTTTTGTTCTGGAAGGCCTGATTGGGTGTTGTGTTGTTGGGGAGGGCTGATTGTTTTGTGTGTTGTTGGGGAGGGTTGATTGTGTGGTTCCTTGTTGGGGAGGGCTGATTGTGTGGAGTGTTGTTGGGGATGGCTGATTGTGTGGTGTGTTGATGGGGGAGGGCTGATAGTGTGGTGTTTTGTTGGGGAGGGCTGATTGTGTGGTTTGTTGTTGGGGGTGTTGATTGTGTGATGTGTTGTTGGGGGAGGGTTGATTGTGTGGTGTGTTGTTGGTGAAGGCCTGATTGTGTGTTGTGTTGTTGCGGAGGGCTGATTGTGTCATGTGTTGTTGGGGAGGGTTGATTGTGTGGTGCCTTGTTGGGGAGGGCTGATTGTGTGGAGTGTTGTAGTGGGAGGTCTGATTGTGTGGTGTGTTGTTGAGGTGGGCTGATTGTGCGGTGTGTTGTAGGGGGAGGGCTGATTGTGTGGTCTGTTGGTGAGGTGGGCTGATTGTGTGGTGTATCGTTGGGGGAGGGCTGATTGTGTGGAGTGTTGTTGGGTAGGTCTGATTGCGTGTTGTGTTGGGGCAGGGCTGATTGTGTGGTGTTTTGTTGGGGAGGGCTTATTGTGTGGTGTGTTCTTGGGGAGGGCTGATTGTGTGGTGTGTTGTTGGGGAGTTCTGATTGTGTGGTGTGTTGTTGGGGAGGGCTGATTGTGTGGTGTTTTGTTGGGGAGGGCTGAAAGTGTGGTATGTTGTTTGGTTGGTCTGATTGTGTGGTGTGTTGTTGGGGAGTGCTCATTGTGTGGTGTGTTGTTGGATTGGGCTGAGTGTGTCGTGTGTGTTTGGAGAAGGGCTGATTGTTTGGTGTGCTGTTGGGGAGCGTTGATTGTGTGGTGTGTTGTTGGGGAAGTGCTGAGTGTGTGGTGGGTTGCTGGGGGAGAGCTGATTGTGTGGTGTGTTGTTTGGTGGGCTGATTTTGTTGTGTGTTGTTGGAGAAGAGCTGATTGTTTGGTGTGTTGTTGAGGAGAGTTGATTGTGTGGTGTGTTGTTGAGGAAAGGCTGAGTATGTGGTGTGTTGTTGGGGGAGGGCTGTTTGTGTGGTGTGTTGTTGGGGGGCAGATTGTGTTGTGTGTTGTTGGAGAAGGGCTGATTGTTTGGTGTGATTTTGAGGAGGTCTGATTGTGTGTTGTGTTGGGGCAGGGCTGATTGTGTGGTGTGTTGTAGTGGGAGGTCTGATTGTGTGGTGTGTTGTTGAGGTGGGCTGATTGTGCGGTATTTTATTGGGGAGGCTTGATTGTGTGATGTGTTGTTGAAGGAGTGCTGATTGTGTTGTGTGTTCTTGGGGGATGGCTGATTGTGTTGTGTGTTGTTGGAGAAGGGCTGATTGTTTGGTGTGATGTTGGGGAGGTATGATTGTGTGTTGTGTTGGGGCTGGGCTGATTGTGTGGTGTGTTGTAGGGGGAGGTCTGATTGTGTGGTGTGTTGTTGAGGTGAGCTGATTGTGTGGTGATTTATTGGGGAGGCTTGATTGTGTGGTGTGTTGTTGGGGGAGGTTTGATTGTGTGATGTGTTGTTGGGGAGGGCTGATTATGTGGTGTGTTGTTGGGGAGCGTTGATTGAGTGGTGTCTGGTTGGGGAGGGCTGATTGTGTGGTGTGTTGATGGGGGAGGGGTGATTTTTTGATGTGTTGTTGGGGAGGACTGATTGTGTGGTGTGTTGTTGGGGGAGTGCTGATTGTGTGGTGTGTTGTTGGGGAGGGCTGATTGTGTGGTGAGTTGTTGGGGACGGGCTGATTGTGCAGTGTTTTATTGTGGAGGTTTAATTGTGTGTTGTGTTGTTGGGGAAGGGCTGATTGCATGGTGTGTTGTTTTGGGGGCAGATTGTGTTGTGAGTTGTTGGAGAAGGGCTGATTGTTTGGTGTGTTGTTGGGGGTGGCCAGATTGTGTGGTTTTATTGTTGGGGACGTTGATTGTGTGGTGTTTTGTCGGGGAGGTTTGATTGTGTGCTGTGTTGCTGGGTAATGGCTGATTGTGTGGTGTGTTGTTGGGGGCGGCCAGATTGTGTAGTGTATTGTTGCGGGGGTGCTGATTGTTTGGTGTGTTGTTGGGGAGGGATGATTGTGTGCTGTGTTGTTGAGGAGGGCTGATTGTGTGGTGTGTATGGGGGGAGCTGATTGTGTGGTGTGTTGTTGGGGGACTGATGATTGTGTGGTTTGTTGTTGGGGGTGTTGATTGTGTGGTGTGTTGTTGGGGGCGGCCAGATTGTGTGGTTTTATTGTTGGGGGCGTTGATTGTGTGATGTGTTGTTGGGGGAGGGTTGATTGTATGGTGTTTTGTTCTGGAAGGCCTGATTGGGTGTTGTGTTGTTGGGGAGGGCTGATTGTTTTGTGTGTTGTTGGGGAGGGTTGATTGTGTGGTTCCTTGTTGGGGAGGGCTGATTGTGTGGAGTGTTGTTGGGGATGGCTGATTGTGTGGTGTGTTGATGGGGGAGGGCTGATAGTGTGGTGTTTTGTTGGGGAGGGCTGATTGTGTGGTGTTTTGTCGGGGACGTTTGATTGTGTGGTGTTTTGTCGGGGACGTTTGATTGTGTGGTGTGTTGCTGGGGAATGGATGATTGTGTGGTGTGTTGTTGGGGAGGGATGATTGTGTGGTGTGTTGCTGGCGGTTGGCTGATTGTGTGTTGTGTGGTTGGGGAGGGCTGATTTTGTGGTTTGCTGATAGGGAAGGGCTGATTGTGTATTGTGTTGTTGGGGGTGTTGATTGTGTGGTGTGTTGTTGGGGGAGTGCTGATTGTGTGGTGTGTTGTTGGGGACGGGCTGATTGTGCAGTGCTTTATTGTGGAGGTTTAATTGTGTGGTGTGTTGTTGGGGAGTGCTGATTGTGTGGTGTGTTGTTGGGGACGGGCTGATTGTGCAGTGTTTTATTGTGGAGGTTTAATTGTGTGGTGTGTTGTTGGGGAAGGACTGATTGCATTGTGTGTTGTTGGGGGTTGGCTGATTCTGTGTTGTGCAGTTGAGGAGGGCTGATTGTCTGGTGTTTTGTTGTGGGGGCAGATTGTGTTGTGAGTTGTTGGAGAAGGGCTGATTGTTTGGTGTGTTGTTGGGTTGGTCTGATTGTGTGTTGTGATGGGGCAGGTTTGATTGTGTGGTATGTTGTTGGATTGGGCTGAGAGTGTGGTGTGTTGTAGTGGGAGGTCTGATTGTGTGGTGTGTTGTTGAGGTGGGCTGATTGTGTGGTGTGTCTTTGGGGGAGGGCTGATTGTGTGGTGTGCTGCTGGGGAAGGGCTGATTGTGTGGTGTTTTATTGGGGAGGGCTGAAAGTGTGGTGTATTATTGGGAAGGGCTGATTTTGTGGTGTGTTGTTGGGGAGGGCTGATTGTGTGGTGTTTTGACGGGGAGGTTTGATTGTGTGGTGTGTTGCTGGGGAATGGCTGATTGTGTGGTGTGTTGTTGGGGAGGTCTGATTGTGTCGTGTGTTGTTGGGGAGGGTTGATTGTGTGGTGTCTTTTTGGGGAGGGCTGATTGTGTGGAGTGTTTTTGGGGATGGCTGATTGTGTGGTGTGTTCTTGGGGGACTGATGATTGTGTGGTTTGTTGTTGGGGGTGTTGATTTTGTGGTGTGTTGTTGGGGAGGGCTGATTGTGTGGTGTTTTGACGGGGAGGTTTGATTGTGTGGTGTGTTGCTGGGGAATGGCTGATTGTGTGGTGTGTTGTTGGGGCGGGCTGATTGTGTCGTGTGTTGTCGGGGAGGGTTGATTGTGTGGTGTCTTTTTGGGGAGGGCTGATTGTGTGGTTTGTTTGGGGGGAGCTGAATGTGTGGTGTGTTCTTGGGGGACGGCTGATTGTGTGATTTGTTGTTGGGGGTGTTGATTGTGTGGTGTTTTGTTGGGGGAGGGTTGATTGCGTGGTGTGTTGTTGGGGAAGGGCTGAGTGTGTGGTGGGTTTCCTGGGGGAGTGCTGATTGTGTGGTGTGTTGTTTGGTGGGCTGATTTTGTTGTGTGTTGTTGGAGAAGGGCTGATTGTTTGGTGTGTTGTTGGGGAGGGTTGATTGTGTGGTATTTTGTTGGATTGCGCTGAGAGTGTGGTGTGTTGTAGTGGGAGGTCTGATAGTGTGGTTTGTTGTTGAGGTGGGCTGATTGTGTGGTGTGTCGTTGTGGGAGGGCTGATTGTGTGGTGTTTTGGGGACGGGCTGATTGTGCAGTGTTTTATTGTGGAGGTTTAATTGTGTGGTGTGTTGTTGGGGACGGGCTGATTGTGCAGTGTTTTATTGTGGAGGTTTAATTGTGTGGTGTGTTGTTGGGGAAGGACTGATTGCATTGTGTGTTGTTGGGGGTTGGCTGATTGTGTGTTGTGCAGTTGAGGAGGGCTGATTGTCTGGTGTTTTGTTGTAGGGGCAGATTGTGTTGTGAGTTGTTGGAGAAGGGCTGATTGTTTGGTGTGTTGTTGGGTTGGACTGATTGTGTGTTGTGATGGGGCAGGGTTGATTGTGTGGTATGTTGTTGGATTGGGCTGAGAGTGTGGTGTGTTGTAGTGGGAGGTCTGATTGTGTGGTGTGTTGTTGAGGTGGGCTGATTGTGTGGTGCGTCATTGGGGGAGGGCTGGTTGTGTGGTGTGCTGCTGGGGAAGGGCTGATTGTGTGGTGTTTTATTGGAGAGGGCTGAAAGTGTGGTGTATTACAGGGAAGGGCTGATTTTGTGGTGTTTTGTTGGGGAGGGTTTGATTGTGTGGTGTGTTGCTGGGGAATGGCTGATTGTGTGGTGTGTTGTTGGGGGCGGCCAGATTGTGTAGTTTATTGTTGCGGGGGTGCTGATTGTTTGGTGTGTTGTTGGGGAGGGAAGATTGTGTGGTGTGTATGGGGGGAGCTGATTGTGTGGTATGTTCTTGGGGGACTGATGATTGTGTGGTTTGTTGTTGGGGGTGTTGATTGTGTGGTGTGTTGTTGGGGGAGGGTAGATTGTGTGGTGTTTTGTTGGTGAAGGGCTGATTGTGTCTTGTGTTGTTGGGGAGGGTTGATTGTGTGGTGTCTTGTTGGGGAGGGCTGATTGTGTGGAGTGTTGTTGGGGGCGGCCAGATTGTGTAGTTTATTGTTGCGGGGGTGCTGATTGTTTGGTGTGTTGTTGGGGAGTGAAGATTGTGTGGTGTGTTGTTGAGGAGGGCTGATTGTGTGGTGTTTTGTCGGGGACGTTTGATTGTGTGGTGTGTTGCTGGGGAATGGCTGATTGTGTGGTGTGTTGTTGGGGGCGGCCAGATTGTGTAGTGTATTGTTGCGGGGGTGCTGATTGTTTGGTGTGTTGTTGGGGAGGGATGATTGTGTGGTGTGTTGTTGAGGAGGGCTGATTGTGTGGTGTGTATGGGGGGAGCTGATTGTGTTGTGTGTTCTTGGGGGCTGATGATTGTGTGGTTTGTTGTTGGGGGTGTTGATTGTGTGGTGTGTTGTTGGTGAAGGCCTGATTGTGTGTTGTGTTGTTGCGGAGGGCTGATTGTGTCATGTGTTGTTGGGGAGGGTTGATTGTGTGGTGCCTTGTTGGGGAGGGCTGATTGTGTGGAGTGTTGTTGGGGATGGCTGATTGTGTGGTGTGTTGATGGGGAGTGAAGATTGTGTGGTGTGTTGTTGAGGAGGGCTGATTGTGTGGTGTTTTGTCGGGGACGTTTGATTGTGTGGTGTTTTGTCGGGGACGTTTGATTGTGTGGTGTGTTGCTGGGGAATGGATGATTGTGTGGTGTGTTGTTGGGGAGGGATGATTGTGTGGTGTGTTGCTGGCGGTTGGCTGATTGTGTGTTGTGTAGTTGGGGAGGGCTGATTTTGTGGTTTGCTGATAGGGAAGGGCTGATTGTGTATTGTGTTGTTGGGGGTGTTGATTGTGTGGTGTGTTGTTGGGGGAGTGCTGATTGTGTGGTGTGTTGTTGGGGACGGGCTGATTGTGCAGTGCTTTATTGTGGAGGTTTAATTGTGTGGTGTGTTGTTGGGGAGTGCTGATTGTGTGGTGTGTTGTTGGGGACGGGCTGATTGTGCAGTGTTTTATTGTGGAGGTTTAATTGTGTGGTGTGTTGTTGGGGAAGGACTGATTGCATTGTGTGTTGTTGGGGGTTGGCTGATTGTGTGTTGTGCAGTTGAGGAGGGCTGATTGTCTGGTGTTTTGTTGTGGGGGCAGATTGTGTTGTGAGTTGTTGGAGAAGGGCTGATTGTTTGGTGTGTTGTTGTGTTGGTCTGATTGTGTGTTGTGATGGGGCAGGTTTGATTGTGTGGTATGTTGTTGGATTGGGCTGAGAGTGTGGTGTGTTGTAGTGGGAGGTCTGATTGTGTGGTGTGTTGTTGAGGTGGGCTGATTGTGTGGTGTGTCTTTGGGGGAGGGCTGATTGTGTGGTGTGCTGCTGGGGAAGGGCTGATTGTGTGGTGTTTTATTGGGGAGGGCTGAAAGTGTGGTGTATTATTGGGAAGGGCTGATTTTGTGGTGTGTTGTTGGGGAGGGCTGATTGTGTGGTGTTTTGACGGGGAGGTTTGATTGTGTGGTGTGTTGCTGGGGAATGGCGGATTGTGTGGTGTGTTGTTGGGGAGGGCTGATTGTGTCGTGTGTTGTTGGGGAGGGTTGATTGTGTGGTGTCTTTTTGGGGAGGGCTGATTGTGTGGAGTGTTTTTGGGTATGGCTGATTGTGTGGTGTGTTCTTGGGGGACTGATGATTGTGTGGTTTGTTGTTGGGGGTGTTGATTTTGTGGTGTGTTGTTGGGGTGGGCTGATTGTGTGGTGTTTTGACGGGGAGGTTTGATTGTGTGGTGTGTTGCTGGGGAATGGCTGATTGTGTGGTGTGTTGTTGGGGCGGGCTGATTGTGTCGTGTGTTGTCGGGGAGGGTTGATTGTGTGGTGTCTTTTTGGGGAGGGCTGATTGTGTGGTTTGTTTGGGGGGAGCTGAATGTGTGGTGTGTTCTTGGGGGACGGCTGATTGTGTGATTTGTTGTTGGGGGTGTTGATTGTGTGGTGTGTTGTTGGGGGAGGGTTGATTGCGTGGTGTGTTGTTGGGGAAGGGCTGAGTGTGTGGTGGGTTTCCTGGGGGAGTGCTGATTGTGTGGTGTGTTGTTTGGTGGGCTGATTTTGTTGTGTGTTGTTGGAGAAGGGCTGATTGTTTGGTGTGTTGTTGGGGAGGGTTGATTGTGTGGTATTTTGTTGGATTGCGCTGAGAGTGTGGTGTGTTGTAGTGGGAGGTCTGATAGTGTGGTTTGTTGTTGAGGTGGGCTGATTGTGTGGTGTGTCGTTGTGGGAGGGCTGATTGTGTGGTGTTTTGGGGACGGGCTGATTGTGCAGTGTTTTATTGTGGAGGTTTAATTGTGTGGTGTGTTGTTGGGGACGGGCTGATTGTGCAGTGTTTTATTGTGGAGGTTTAATTGTGTGGTGTGTTGTTGGGGAAGGACTGATTGCATTGTGTGTTGTTGGGGGTTGGCTGATTGTGTGTTGTGCAGTTGAGGAGGGCTGATTGTCTGGTGTTTTGTTGTAGGGGCAGATTGTGTTGTGAGTTGTTGGAGAAGGGCTGATTGTTTGGTGTGTTGTTGGGTTGGACTGATTGTGTGTTGTGATGGGGCAGGGTTGATTGTGTGGTATGTTGTTGGATTGGGCTGAGAGTGTGGTGTGTTGTAGTGGGAGGTCTGATTGTGTGGTGTGTTGTTGAGGTGGGCTGATTGTGTGGTGCGTCATTGGGGGAGGGCTGGTTGTGTGGTGTGCTGCTGGGGAAGGGCTGATTGTGTGGTGTTTTATTGGGGAGGGCTGAAAGTGTGGTGTATTACAGGGAAGGGCTGATTTTGTGGTGTGTTGTTGGGGAGGGCTGATTGTGTGGTGTTTCGTCGGGGTGGTTTGATTGTGTGGTGTGTTGCTGGGGAATGGCTGATTGTGTGGTGTGTTGTTGGGGGCGGCCAGATTGTGTAGTTTATTGTTGCGGGGGTGCTGATTGTTTGGTGTGTTGTTGGGGAGGGAAGATTGTGTGGTGTGTATGGGGGGAGCTGATTGTGTGGTATGTTCTTGGGGGAGTGCTGATTGTGTGGTTTGTTGTTGGGGGTGTTGATTGTGTGGTGTGTTGTTGGGGGAGGGTAGATTGTGTGGTGTTTTGTTGGTGAAGGGCTGATTGTGTCTTGTGTTGTTGGGGAGGGTTGATTGTGTGGTGTCTTGTTGGGGAGGGCTGATTGTGTGGAGTGTTGTTGGGGGCGGCCAGATTGTGTAGTTTATTGTTGCGGGGGTGCTGATTGTTTGGTGTGTTGTTGGGGAGTGAAGATTGTGTGGTGTGTTGTTGAGGAGGGCTGATTGTGTGGTGTTTTGTCGGGGACGTTTGATTATGTGGTGTGTTGCTGGGGAATGGCTGATTGTGTGGTGTGTTGTTGGGGGCGGCCAGATTGTGTAGTGTATTGTTGCGGGGGTGCTGATTGTTTGGTGTGTTGTTGGGGAGGGATGATTGTGTGGTGTGTTGTTGAGGAGGGCTGATTGTGTGGTGTGTATGGGGGGAGCTGATTGTGTTGTGTGTTCTTGGGGGCTGATGATTGTGTGGTTTGTTGTTGGGGGTGTTGATTGTGTGGTGTGTTTTTGGTGAAGGCCTGATTGTGTGTTGTGTTGTTGGGGAGGGCTGATTGTGTCGTGTGTTGCTGGGGAGGGTTGATTGTGTGGTGCCTTGTTGGGGAGGGCTGATTGTGTGGAGTGTTGTTGGGGATGGCTGATTGTGTGGTGTGTTGATGGGGGAGGGCTGATAGTGTGGTGTTTTGTTGGGGAGGGCTGATTGTGTGGTTTGTTGTTGGGGGTGTTGATTGTGTGGTGTGTTGTTGGGGGAGGGTTGATTGTGTGGTGTGTTGTTGGTGAAGGCCTGATTGTGTGTTGTGTTGTTGCGGAGGGCTGATTGTGTCATGTGTTGTTGGGGAGGGTTGATTGTGTGGTGCCTTGTTGGGGAGGGCTGATTGTGTGGAGTGTTGTTGGGGATGGCTGATTGTGTGGTGTGTTGATGGGGAGTGAAGATTGTGTGGTGTGTTGTTGAGGAGGGCTGATTGTGTGGTGTGTTGTTGGGGAGGGATGATTGTGTGGTGTGTTGTTGGGGAGGGATGATTGTGTGGTGTGTTGTTGAGGAGGGCTGATTGTGTGGTGTGTATGGGGGGAGCTGATTGTGTTGTGTGTTCTTGGGGGCTGATGATTGTGTGGTTTGTTGTTGGGGGTGTTGATTGTGTGGTGTGTTGTTGGTGAAGGCCTGATTGTGTGTTGTGTTGTTGGGGAGGGCTGATTGTGTCGTGTGTTGCTGGGGAGGGTTGATTGTGTGGTGCCTTGTTGGGGAGGGCTGATTGTGTGGAGTGTTGTTGGGGATGGCTGATTGTGTGATGTGTTGATGGGGGAGGGCTGATAGTGTGGTGTTTTGTTGGGGAGGGCTGATTGTGTGGTTTGTTGTTGGGGGTGTTGATTGTGTGGTGTGTTGTTGGGGGAGGGTTGATTGTGTGGTGTGTTGTTGGTGAAGGCCTGATTGTGTGTTGTGTTGTTGCGGAGGGCTGATTGTGTCGTGTGTTGTTGGGGAGGGTTGATTGTGTGGTGCCTTGTTGGGGAGGGCTGATTGTGTGGTGTTTTGTTGGTGAGGTCTGATTGTGTGGTATGTTGTTGGGGGAGTGCTGATTGTGAGGTGTGTTGTTGGGGAGGGTTGATTGTGTGGTGCGTGGTTGGAGAAGGGCGGATTGTGCGGTGTTTTGTTGAGGAGGGATGATTGTGTGATGTTTTGTTGGGGAGGGCTGATTGCATGGTGTGTTGTTGGGGGTTGGCTGATTGTGTGGTGTTGTATTGGGGAGGGCTTAAAGTGTGGTGTATTATTGGGAAGGGCTGATTTTGTGGTGTGTTGTTGAGGAGGGCTGATTGTGTGGTGTTTTGTCGGGGAGGTTTGATTGTGTGGTGTGTACCTGGGGAATGGCTGATTGTGTGGTGTGTTGTTGGGGGCGGCCAGTTTGTGTAGTGTATTGTTGCGGGGGTGCTGATTGTTTGGTGTGTTGTTGGGGAGGGATGATTGTGTGGTGTGTTGTTGAGGAGGGCTGATTGTGTGGTGTCTTGTTGAGGAGGGCTGATTGTGTGGTGTGTATGGGGGGAGCTGATTGTGTTGTGTGTTCTTGGGGGACTGATGATTGTGTGGTTTGTTGTTGGGGGTGTTGATTGTGTGGTGTGTTGTTGGGGGAGGGTTGATTGTGTGGTGTGTTGTTGGTGAAGGGCTGATTGTGTCTTGTGTTGTTGGGGGAGTGCTGATTGTATGGTGTTTTGTTGGTGAAGGCCTGATTGTGTGTTGTGTTGTTGGGGAGGGCTGATTGTGTGGTGTGTTGGTGAAGGGCTGATTGTGTGGTGTGTTGATGGGGGAGGGCTGATAGTGTGGTGTTTTGTTGGGGAGGGCTGATTGTGTGGTATGTTGTTGGGGGAGTGCTGATTGTGTGGTGTGTTGTTGGGGAGGGCTGATTTTGTGGTGTGTTGTTGAGGAGGGGTTATTGTGTGATGTTTTGTTGGGGAGGGCTGATTGCATGGTGTGTTGTTGGGGGTTGGCTGATTGTGTGGTGTGTTGTTGGGGGTTGGCTGATTGTGTGGTGTGTTGTTGGCGGTTGGCTGATTGTGTGTTGTGTAGTTGGGGAGTGCTGATTGTGTGGTATGTTGTTGGGGGAGTGCTGATTGTGTGGTGTGTTGTTGGGGAGGGCTGATTTTGTGGTGTGTTGTTGGGGAGGGCTGATTGTGTGGTGTTTCGTCGGGGAGGTTTGATTGTGTGGTGTGTTGCTGGGGAATGGCTGATTGTGTGGTGTGTTGTTGGGGGCGGCCAGATTGTGTAGTTTATTGTTGCGGGGGTGCTGATTGTTTGGTGTGTTGTTGGGGAGGGAAGATTGTGTGGTGTGTATGGGGGGAGCTGATTGTGTGGTGTGTTCTTGGGGGACTGATGATTGTGTGGTTTGTTGTTGGGGGTGTTGATTGTGTGGTGTGTTGTTGGGGGAGGGTAGATTGTGTGGTGTGTTGTTGGTGAAGGGCTGATTGTGTCTTGTGTTGTTGGGGAGGGTTGATTGTGTGGTGTCTTGTTGGGGAGGGCTGATTGTGTGGAGTGTTGTTGGGGGCGGCCAGATTGTGTAGTTTATTGTTGCGGGGGTGCTGATTGTTTGGTGTGTTGTTGGGGAGTGAAGATTGTGTGGTGTGTTGTTGAGGAGGGCTGATTGTGTGGTGTTTTGTCGGGGACGTTTGATTGTGTGGTGTGTTGCTGGGGAATGGCTGATTGTGTGGTGTGTTGTTAGGGGCGGCCAGATTGTGTAGTGTATTGTTGCGGGGCTGCTGATTGTTTGGTGTGTTGTTGGGGAGGGATGATTGTGTGGTGTGTTGTTGAGGAGGGCTGATTGTGTGGTGTGTATGGGGGGAGCTGATTGTGTTGTGTGTTCTTGGGGGCTGATGATTGTGTGGTTTGTTGTTGGGGGTGTTGATTGTGTGGTGTGTTGTTGGTGAAGGGCTGATTGTGTGTTGTGTTGTTGGGGAGGGCTGATTGTGTCGTGTGTTGCTGGGGAGGGTTGATTGTGTGGTGCCTTGTTGGGGAGGGCTGATTGTGTGGAGTGTTGTTGGGGATGGCTGATTGTGTGGTGTGTTGATGGGGGAGGGCTGATAGTGTGGTGTTTTGTTGGGGAGGGCTGATTGTGTGGTTTGTTGTTGGTGAAGGCCTGATTGTGTGTTGTGTTGTTGCGGAGGGCTGATTGTGTCGTGTGTTGTTGGGGAGGGTTGATTGTGTGGTGCCTTGTTGGGGAGGGCTGATTGTGTGGAGTGTTGTTGGGGATGGCTGATTGTGTGGTGTGTTGATGGGGAGTGAAGATTGTGTGGTGTGTTGTTGAGGAGGGCTGATTGTGTGGTGTTTTGTCGGGGACGTTTGATTGTGTGGTGTTTTGTCGGGGACGTTTGATTGTGTGGTGTGTTGCTGGGGAATGGCTGATTGTGTGGTGTGTTGTTGGGGAGGGATGATTGTGTGGTGTGTTGTTGAGGAGGGCTGATTGTGTGGTGTGTATGGGGGGAGCTGATTGTCTTGTGTGTTCTTGGGGGCTGATGATTGTGTGGTTTGTTGTTGGGGGTGTTGATTGTGTGGTGTGTTGTTGGTGAAGGCCTGATTGTGTGTTGTGTTGTTGGGGAGGGCTGATTGTGTCGTGTGTTGCTGGGGAGGGTTGATTGTGTGGTGCCTTGTTGGGGAGGGCTGATTGTGTGGAGTGTTGTTGTGGATGGCTGATTGTGTGGTGTGTTGATGGGGGAGGGCTGATAGTGTGGTGTTTTGTTGGGGAGGGCTTATTGTGTGGTTTGTTGTTGGGGGTGTTGATTGTGTGGTGTGTTGTTGGGGGAGGGTTGATTGTGTGGTGTGTTGTTGGTGAAGGCCTGATTGTGTGTTGTGTTGTTGCGGCGGGCTGATTGTGTCGTGTGTTGTTGTGGAGGGTTGATTGTGTGGTGCCTTGTTGGTGAGGGCTGATTGTGTGGAGTGTTGTTGGGGATGGCTGATTGTGTGGTGTGTTGATGGGGGAGGGCTGATAGTGTGGTGTTTTGTTGGGGAGGGCTGATTGTGTGGTATGTTGTTGGGGGAGTGTTGATTGTGTGGTGTGTTGTTGGGGAGGGCTGATTGTGTGGTGTGTTATTGAGGAGGGTTGATTGTGTGGTGTGTTGTTGGGGCAGGGCGGATTGTGCGGTGTTTTGTTGAGGAGGGGTGATTGTGTGATGTTTTGTTGTGGAGGGCTGATTGCATGGTGTGTTGTTGGGGATTGGCTGATTGTGTGGTGTGTTGTTGGCGTTTGGCTGATTGTGTGTTGTGTAGTTGGGGAGGGTTGATTTTGTGGTTTGCAGATAGGGAAGTGCTGATTGTGTATTGTGTAGTTGGGGGTGTTGATTGTGTGGTGTGTTGTTGGGGGAGTGCTGATTTTGTGGTGTGTTTTTGGGGAGGGCTGATTGTGTGGAGTTTTGTTGGGGACGGGCTGATTGCATGGTGTGTTGTTGGGGGTTGGCTGATTGTGTGTTGTGATGGGGCAGGGTTGATTGTGTGGTATGTTGTTGGATTGGGCTGAGAGTGTGGTGTGTTGTTGGGGGGGCTGATTGTATTGTGCGTTGTTGGAGACGGGCTGATTGTTTGGTGTGTTGTTGGGGGAGTGCTGATTCTGTGGTGTGTTGTTGGGGACTGGCTGATTGTGCAGTGTTTTATTGTGGAGGTTTAATTGTGTGGTGTGTTGTTGGGGAAGGGCTGATTGCATGGTGTGTTGTTGGGGATTGGCTGATTGTGTGTTGTGTAGTTGGGGAGGGCTCATTGTCCGGTGTGTTGTTGTGGAGGTCTGATTGTGTGGTGTGTTGTTGAGGTGGGCTGATTGTGTGGTGTGTCTTTGGGGGAGGGCTGATTGTGTGGTGTGCTGCTGGGGAAGGGATGATTGTGTGGTGTTTTATTGGGGAGGACTGAAAGTGTGGTGTATTATTGGGAAGGGCTGATTTTGTGGTGTGTTTTTGGGGAGTGCTGATTGTGTGGTGTTTTGACGGGGAGGTTTGATTGTGTGGTGTGTTGCTGGGGAATGGCTGATTGTGTGGTGTCTTGTTGGGGAGGGCTGATTGTGTGGAGTGTTTTTGGGGATGGCTGATTGTGTGGTGTGTTCTTGGGGGACTGATGATTGTGTGGTTTGTTGTTGGGGGTGTTGATTGTGTGGTGTGTTGTTGGGGGAGGGTTGATTGTGTGTTGTGTTGTTGGGGAGGGCTGATTGTGTCGTGTGTTGTTGGGGAGAGTTGATTGTGTGGTGTCTTGTTGGGGAGGGCTGATTGTGTGGAGTGTTTTTGGGGATGGCTGATTGTGTGGTGTGTTCTTGGGGGACTGATGATTGTGTGGTTTGTTGTTGGGGGTGTTGATTGTGTGGTGTGTTGTTGGGGGAGGGTTGATTGTGTGTTGTGTTGTTGGGGAGGGCTGATTGTGTCGTGTGTTGTTGGGGAGGGTTGATTGTGTGGTGTCTTGTTGGGGAGGGCTGATTGTGTGGAGTGTTGTTGGGGATGGCTGATTGTGTGGTGTGTTGATGGGGGAGGGCTGGTTGTGTGGTGTTTTGTTGGGGAGGGCTGATTGTGTGGTATGTTGTTTGGGGAGTGCTGATTGTGTGGTGTGTTGTTGGGGAGGGCTGATTGTGTGGTGTGTTGTTGAGGAGGGTTGATTGTGTGGTGTGTTGTTGGGGAAGGGCAGATTGTGCAGTGTTTTGTTGAGGAGGGGTGATTGTGTGATGTTTTGTTGGGGAGGGCTGATTGCATGGTGTGTTGTTGGGGGTTGGCTGATTGTGTGGTGTGTTGTTGGGGAGGGCTGATTTTGTGGTTTGCTGATAGGGAAGGTCTGATTGTGTATTGTGTTGTTGGGGGTGTTGATTGTGTGGTGTGTTGTTGGGGGAGTGCTGATTTTGTGGTGTGTTTTTGGGGAGTGCTGATTTTGTGGTGTGTTGTTGGGGAGGGCTGATTGTGTGGTGTGTTGTTGGGGACGGGCTGATTGTGCAGTGTTTTATTGCGGAGGTTTAATTGTGTGGAGTGTTGTTGGGGATGGCTGATTGTGTGGTGTGTTGGGGAGCGTTGATTGAGTGGTGTCTGGTTGGGGAGGGCTGATTGTGTGGTATGTTGTTGGGGGAGTGCTGATTGTGTGGTGTGTTGTTGGGGGAGTGCTGATTGTGTGGTATGTTGTTGGGGGAGTGCTGATTGTGAGGTGTGTTGTTGGGGAGGGCTGATTGTGTGGTGTGTAGTTGAGGAGGGTTGATTGTGTGGTGTGTTGTTGGGGAAGGGCGGATTGTGCGGTGTTTTGTTGAGGAGGGGTGATTGTGTGATGTTTTGTTGGGGAGGGCTGATTGCATGGTGTGTTGTTGGGGTTTGGCTGATTGTGTGTTGTGTAGTTGGGGAGGGCTGATTGTCTGGTGTTTTGTTGTGGGGGCAGATTGTGTTGTGAGTTGTTGGAGAAGGGCTGATTGTTTGGTGTGTTGTTGGGTTGGTCTGATTGTGTGTTGTGATGGGGCAGGGTTGATTGTGTGGTATGTTGTTGGATTGGGCTGAGAGTGTGGTGTGTTGTAGTGGGAGGTCTGATTGTGTGGTGTGTTGTTGAGGTGGGCTGACTGTGTGCTGTGTCTTTGGGGGAGGGCGGATTGTGTGGTGTGCTGCTGGGGAAGGGCTGATTGTGTGGTGTTTTATTGGGGAGGGCTTAAAGTGTGGTGTATTATTGGGAAGGGCTGATTTTGTGGTGTGTTGTTGGGGAGGGCTGATTGTGTGGTGTTTTGTTGGGGAGGTTTGATTGTGTGGTGTGTTGCTGGGGAATGGCTGATTGTGCGGTGTGTTGTTGGGGGCGGCCAGATTGTGTAGTTTATTGTTGCGGGGGTGCTGATTGTTTGGTGTGTTGTTGGGGAGGGAAGATTGTGTGCTGTGTTGTTGAGGAGGGCTGATTGTGTGGTGTGTATGGGGGGAGCTGATTGTGTGGTGTGTTCTTGGGGGACTGATGATTGTGTGGTTTGTTGTTGGAGGTGTTGATTGTGTGGTGTGTTGTTGGGGGAGGGTTGATTGTGTCTTGTGTTGTTGGGGGAGTGCTGATTGTATGGTGTTTTGTTGGGGAAGGCCTGATTGTGTCGTGTGTTGTTGGGGAGGGTTGATTGTGTGGTGTCTTGTTGGGGAGGGCGGATTGTGTGGTGTTGTTGGGCATGGCTGATTATGTGGTGTGTAGATGGGGGAAGGCTGATTGTGTGGTGTTTTGTTGGTGAGGTCTGATTGTGTGGTATGTTGTTGGGGGAGTGCTGATTGTGAGGTGTGTTGTTGGGGAGGGTTGATTGTGTGGTGCGTGGTTGGAGAAGGGCGGATTGTGCGGTGTTTTGTTGAGGAGGGATGATTGTGTGATGTTTTGTTGGGGAGGGCTGATTGCATGGTGTGTTGTTGGGGGTTGGTTGATTGTGTGGTGTTTTATTGGAGAGGGCTGAAAGTGTGGTGTATTATTGGGAAGGGCTGATTTTGTGGTGTGTTGTTGAGGAGGGCTGATTGTGTGGTGTTTTTTTCGGGGAGGTTTGATTGTGTGGTGTGTTGCTGGGGAATGGCTGATTGTGTGGTGTGTTGTTGGGGAGGGCTGATTGTGTGGTGTGTTGTTGAGGAGGGCTGATTGTGTGGTGTGTATGAGGGGAGCTGATTGTGTGGTGTGTTCTTGGGGGACTGATGATTGTGTGGTTTGTTGTTGGGGGTGTTGATTGTGTGGTGTGTTGTTGGGGGAGGGTTGATTGGTGTGTTGTTGGGGAGGGCTGATTGTGTTGTGTGTTGTTGGGGAGGGTTGATTGTGTGGTGTCTTGTTGGGGAGGGCTGATTGTGTGGAGTGTTGTTGGGGATGGCTGATTGTGTGGTGTGTTGTTGGGGGCGGCCAGATTGTGTAGTTTATTGTTGCGGGGGTGCTGATTGTTTGGTGTGTTGTTGGGGAGGGAAGATTGTGTGGTGTGTTCTTGGATACTGATGATTGTGTGGTTTGTTGTTGGGGGTGTTGATTGTGTGGTGTGTTGTTGGGGGAGGGTTGATTGTGTGGTGTGTTGTTGGTGAAGGGCTGATTGTGTCTTGTGTTGTTGGGGGAGTGCTGATTGTATGGTGTTTTGTTAGGGAAGGCCTGATTGTGTGTTGTGTTGTAGGTTAGGGCTGATTGTGTCGTGTGTTGTTGGGGAGGGTTGATTGTGTGGTGTCTTGTTGGGGAGGGCTGATTGTGTGGAGTGTTGTTGGGCATGGCTGATTGTGTGGTGTGTTGTTGGGGGAAGGCTGATTGTGTGGTGTTTTGTTGGGGAGGTCTGATTGTGTGGTATGTTGTTGGGGGAGTGCTGATTGTGAGGTGTGTTGTTGGGGAGGGCTGATTGTGTGGTGTGTTGTTGAGGAGGGTTGATTGTGTGGTGTGTTGTTGGCGGTTGGCTGATTGTGTGTTTTGTAGTTGGGGAGGGCAGATTTTGTGGTTTGCTGATAGTTAAGGGCTGATTGTGTATTGTGTTGTTGGGGGTGTTGATTGTGTGGTGTGTTGTTGGGGGAGTGCTGATTTTGTGGTGTGATTTTGGGGAGGGCTGATTGTGTGGTGTGTTGTTGGGGACGGGCTGATTGTGCAGTGTTTTATTGTGGAGGTTTAATTGTGTGGTGTGTTGTTGGGGAAGGGCTGATTGCATGGTGTGTTGTTGGGGGTTGGCTGATTGTGTGTTGTGTAGTTGGGGAGGGCTGATTGTGTGGTGTGTTGTTGGGGGAGTGCTGATTGTATGGTGTTTTGTTGGGGAAGGCCTGATTGTGTTGTGTGTTGTTGGAGAAGGACTGATTGTTTGGGGTGTTGTTTGGGAGGGTTGATTGTGTGGTGTGTTGTTGGGCAAGGGCTGAGTGTGCGGTGTGTTGTTGGGGGAGGGCTGATTGTGTGGTGTGTTGTTGGGCGGGCTGATTGTGTTGTGTGTTGTAGGGGGAGGGCTGATTGTGTGTTGTGTTGTTGGGGAGGGCTGATTGTGTGGTGTGTTATTGGGGACGGGCTGATCGTGCAGTGTTTTATTGTGGAGGTTTAATTGTGTGGTGTGTTGTTGGGGAAGGGCTGATTGCATGGTGTGTTGTTGGTGGTTGGCTGATTGTGTGTTGTGTAGTTGGGGAGGGTTGATTGTGTGGTGTGTTGTTGGGCAAGGGCTGAGTGTGCGGTGTGTTGTTGGGGGAGGGCTGATTGTGTGGTGTGTTGTTGGGCGGGCTGATTGTGTTGTGTGTTGTAGGGGGAGGGCTGATTGTGTGTTGTGTTGTTGGGGAGGGCTGATTGTGTGGTGTGTTATTGGGGACGGGCTGATCGTGCAGTGTTTTATTGTGGAGGTTTAATTGTGTGGTGTGTTGTTGGGGAAGGGCTGATTGCATGGTGTGTTGTTGGTGGTTGGCTGATTGTGTGTTGTGTAGTTGGGGAGGGCTGATTGTCTGGTGTGTTGTTGGGTTGGTCTGATTGTGTGTTGTGATGGGGCAGGGTTGATTGTGTGGTATGTTGTTGAGGTGGGCTGATTGTGTGGTGTGTCATTCGGGGAGGGCTGATTGTGTGGTGTGCTGCTGGGGAAGGGCTGATTGTGTGGTGTTTTATTCGGGAGGGCTGAAAGTGTGGTGTATTATTGGGAAGGGCTGATTTTGTGCTGTGTTGTTGGGGAGGTCTGATTGTGTGGTGTTTTGTCGGGGAGGTTTGATTGTGTGGTGTGTTGCTGGGGAATGGCTGATTGTGTGGTGTGTTGTTGGGGAGGGATGATTGTGTGGTGTGTTGTTGAGGAGGGCTGATTGTGTGGTGTGTTTGGGGGGAGCTGATTGTGTGGTGTGTTGTTGGGGGACGGCTGATCGTGTGGTTTGTTGTTGGGGGTGTTGATTGTGTGGTGTGTTGTTGGGGGAGTGCTGATTTTGTGGTGTGTTGTTGTGGAGGGCTGATTGTGTGGTGTGTTGTTGGGGACGGGCTGATTGTGCAGTGTTTTATTGTGGAGGTTTAATTGTGTGGTGTGTTGTTGGGGAAGGGCTGATTGTGTCGTGTTTTGTTGGGGAGGGTTGATTGTGTGGTGTTTTGTTGGGGATGGCTGATTGTGTGGTATGTTGTTGGGGGAGTGCTGATTGTGTGGTGTGTTGTTGGGGAGGGCTGATTGTGTGGTGTGTTGTTGAGGAGGGGTGATTGTGTGATGTTTTGTTGGGGAGGGCTGATTGCATGGTGGGTTGTTGAGGGTTGGCTGATAGTGTGGTGTGTTGTTGGGGAGTGCTGATTGCATGGTGTTTTGTTGGCGGTTGGCTGATTGTGTGTTGTGTAGTTGGGGAGGGCTGATTTTGTGGTTTGCTGATAGGGAAGGGCTGATTGTGTATTGTGTTGTTGGGGGTGTGGATTGTGTGGTGTGTTGTTGGGGGAGTGCTGATTTTGTGGAGTGTTTTTGGGGAGGGCTGATTGTGTGGTGTGTTGTTGGGGACGGGCTGATTGTGCAGTGTTTTATTGTGGAGGTTTAATTGTGTGTTGTGTAGTTGGGGAGGGGTGATTGTCTGGTGTGTTGTTGTGGGGGCAGATTGTGTTGTGAGTTGTTGGAGAAGAGCTGATTGGTGTGTTGTTGGGTTGGTCTGATTGTGTGTTGTGATCGGGCAGGGTTGATTGTGTGGTATGTTGTTGGATTGGACTGAGAGTGTGGTGTGTTGTTGGGGGTCTGATTGTGTTGTGTGTTGTTGGAGAAGGGCTGATTGTTTGGGGTGTTGCTGGGGAGTGTTGATTGTGTGGTGTGTTGTTGGGCAAGGGCTGAGTGTGTGGTGTGTTGTTGGGCGGGCTGATTGTGTTGTGTGTTGTAGGGGGAGGGCTGATTGTGTGTTGTGTTGTTGGGGAGGGCTGATTGTGTGGTGTGTTGTTGGGGGAGTGCTGATTGTGTGGTGTGTTGTTGGGGAGGGCTGATTGTGTGGTGTGTTGTTGGGGACGGGCTGATTGTGCAGTGTTTTATTGTGGAGGTTTAATTGTGTGGTGTGTTGTTTGGGAAGGGCTGATTGCATGGTGTGTTGTTGGGGGTTGGCTGATTGTGTGTTGTGTAGTTGGGGAGGGCTGATTTTCTGGTGTGTTGTTGTGGGGGCAGATTGTGTTGTGAATTGTTGAAGAAGGGCTGATTGTTTGATGTGTTATTGGGTTGGTCTGATTGTGTGTTGTGATGGGGCAGGGTTGATTGTGTGGTGTGTTGTTGAGGTGGGCTGATTGTGTGGTGTGTCATTCAGGGAGGGCTGATTGTGTGGTGTGCTGCTGGGAAACGGCTGATTCTGTGGTGTTTTATTGGGGAGGGCTGAAAGTGTGGTGTATTATTGGGAAGGGCTGATTTTGTGGTGTGTTGTTGAGGAGGGCTGATTGTGTGGTGTTTTGTCGGGGAGGTTTGATTGTGTGGTGTGTTGCTGGGTAATGGCTGATTGTGTGGTGTGTTGTTGGGGGCGGCCAGATTGTGTAGTGTATTGTTGCGGGGGTGCTGATTGTTTGGTGTGTTGTTGGGGAGGGATGATTGTGTGGTGTGTTGTTGTTGAAGGGCTGATTGTGTCTTTGTTGTTGGGGGAGTGCTGATTGTATGGTGTTTTGTTGGGGAAGGCCTGATTGTGTGTTGTGTTGTTGGGGAGGGCTGATTGTGTCGTGTGTTGCTGGGGAATGGCTGATTGTGTGGTGTGTTGATGGGGGCGGCCAGATTGTGTAGTGTATTGTTGCGGGGGTTCTGATTGTTTGGTGTGTTGTTGGGGAGGGATGATTGTGTGGTGTGTTGTTGAGGAGGGCTGATTGTGTGGTGTGCTTGGGGGAAGCTGATTGTGTGGTGTGTTCTTGGGGGACGGCTGATTGTGTGGTTTGTTGTTGGGGGTGTTGATTGTGTGGTGTGTTGTTGGGGGAGGGTTGATTGTGTGGTGTGTTGTTGGGGGACGGCTGATTGTGTGGGTTGTTGTTGGGGGTGTTGATTGTGTGGTGTGTTGTTGGGGGAGTACTGATTTTGTGGTGTGTTGTTGGGGAGGGCTGATTGTGTGGAGTGTTGTTGGGGATGGCTGATTGTGTGGTGTGTTAATGGGGGAGGGCTGATTGTGTGGTGTTTTGTTGGGGATGGCTGATTGTGTGGCATGTTGTTGGGGGAGTGCTGATTGTGTGATGTGTTGTTGGGGAGGGCTGATTGTGTGGTGTTTTGTTGAGGAGGGTTGATTGTGTGGTGTGTTGTTGGGGAAGGGCGGATTGTGCGGTGTTTTGTTGAGGAGGGTTGATTGTGTGGTGTTTTGTTGGGGAGGGCTGATTGTGTGGTATGTTGTTGGGGGAGTGCAGTTTGTGTGATGTGTTGTTTGGCGTGGGCTGATTCTGTGGTGTGTTGTTGGGGGAGGTCTGATTGTGTGGTCTGTTGTTGGGGAGTGCTGATTGTGTGGTGTGTTGTTGGGGGAGTGCAGTTTGTGTGTTGTGTTGTTGGCGTGGGCTGATTCTGTGGTGTGTTGTTTGGGAGGGCTGATTGTGTGGTGTGTTGTTGAGGAGGTCTGATTGTGTGGTGTGTTGGGGGAGGGCTGATTGTGTGGTGTGTTGTTGGGTGTGTTGTTTGTGTGGTGTGTTGTTGTGTGAGTGTTGATTGTGTGGTGTTCTGTTGGGGGAAGGCTGATTGTGTGGTGTGTTGTTGGGGGAGGGCTGATTGTGTGTTGTTGGGGGAGGTCTGATTGTGTGTTGTGTTGTTGGGGAGGGCTGATTGTGTGGTTTGTTGCTGGTGAGGGTTGATTGTGTGGTGTCTTGTTTGGGAGGGCTAATTGTGTGGTGTGTTTTTGGGGAGGGCTGATTGTGTAGTGTTTTGTTGGGGAGGGCTGATTATGTGGTGAGGTGATTGGGGATTGCTGATTGTGTGATGTGTTGTTGTGGAGGGATGACTGTGTGGTGTGTTGTTGGGGGAGTGCTGATTCTGTGGTGTGTTGTTGGGGAAGGGCTGAATTTATGGTGTGTTGTTGGCGAAGGGCTGATTGTGTGGTGTGTTGTTGGGTTGGGCTGATTGTGTGGTGTGTTGTTGGGGAGGGCTGATTGTGTGGTGTGTTGTTGGGGTGGGCTGATTGTGTGTTGTGTTGTTGGGGTGGGCTGATTGTGTGGTGTGTTGTTGAGTAGGGCTGATTGTGTGGTGTGTTGTTGGGGTGGGCTGATTCTGTGGTGTGTTGTTGGGGAAGGGCTGATTGTGTGGTGTGTTGTTGTGTGAGTGTTGATTGTGTGGTGTTGGGGGAGGTCTGATTGTGTGTTGTGTTGTTGGGGAAGGGCTGAATTTGTGGTGTGTTGTTGGGGAAGGGCTGATTGTGTGGTGTGTTGTTGGGGTGGGCTGATTGTGTGTTGTGTTGTTGGGGTGGGCTGATTGTGTGGTGTGTTGTTGAGTAGGGCTGATTGTGTGGTGTGTTGTTGGGGTGGGCTGATTCTGTGGTGTGTTGGGGGAGGGCTGATTGTGTGGTGTGTTGTTGGGGAAGGGCTGAATTTATGGTGTGTTGTTGGCGAAGGGCTGATTGTGTGGTGTGTTGTTGGGGTGGGCTGATTGTGTGGTGTGTTGTTGGGGAGGGCTGATTGTGTGGTGTTTTGTTGGGGGAGTGCAGTTTGTGTGTTGTGTTGTTGGCGTGGGCTGATTCTGTGGTGTGTTGGTGGAGGGCTGATTGTGTGGTGTGTTGTTGGGGAAGGGCTGAATTTGTGGTGTGTTGTTGGGGAAGGGCTGATTGTGTGGTGTGTTGTTGGGGTGGGCTGATTGTGTGGTGTGTTGTTGGGGAGGGCTGATTGTGTGGTGATTTGTTGGGGGAGTGCAGTTTGTGTGTTGTGTTGTTGGCGTGGGCTGATTCTGTGGTGTGTTGTTGGGAGAGGGCTGATTGTGTGGTGTGTTGTTTGGGGGGGCTGATTGTGTGGTGTGTTGTTGCGGAGGTCTGATTGTGTGGTGTGTTGGGGGAGGGCTGATTGTGTGGTGTGTTGTTGGGGGTGTTGATTGTGTGGTGTGTTGTTGGGGAGGGCTGATTGTGTGGTGTTTTGTTGGGGGAGTGCAGTTTGTGTGGTGTGTTGTTGGGTGAGTTTTGATTGTGTGGTGTGTTGTTGGGGGTGGGCTGATTGTGTGTTGTGTTGTTGGCGTGGGCTGATTCTGTGGTGTGTTGGTGGAGGGCTGATTGTGTGGTGTGTTGTTGGGGTGGGCTGATTGTGTGGTGTGTTGTTGGGGAGGGCTGATTGTGTGGTGTTTTGTTGGGGGAGTGCAGTTTGTGTGTTGTGTTGCTGGCGTGGGCTGATTCTGTGGTGTGTTGTTGAGTAGGGGTGATTGTGTGGTGCGTTGGGTTGGGCTGATTGTGTGGTGTGTTGTTGGGGTGGGCTGTTTGTGTGCTGTTTTGTTGAGGAGGGCTGATTGTGTGGTGTGTTTTGGGTGGGCTCATTGTGTTTTGTGTTGTTGGTGAAGGGCTGATTGTGTGGTGTCTTGTTGGGGAGGGCAGATTGTGTGGTGTGTTGTTGGGGGAGTGCAGTTTGTGTGTTGTGTTGTTGGCGTGGGCTGATTCTGTGGTGTGTTGGGGGAGGGCTGATTGTGTGGTGTGTTGTTGGGGAAGGGCTGAATTTGTGGTGTGTTGTTGGGGAAGGGCTGATTGTGTGGTGTGTTGTTGGGGTGGGTTGATTGTGTGGTGTGTTGTTGGCGTGGGCTGATTCTGTGGTGTGTTGTTGGGGGAGGGCTGATTGTGAGTTGTGTTGTTTGGGATGCTGATTGTGTGGTGTGTTGTTGAGGTCTGATTGTGTGGTGTGTTGGGGGGGCTGATTGTGTGGTGTGTTGTTGGGGGAGTTGATTGTTTGGTGTGTTGTTGGGTGAGTTTTGATTGTGTGGTGTGTTGTTGAGGTGGGCTGATTGTGTGTTGTGTTGTTGGGCTGGGCTGATTGTGTGGTGTGTTGTTGAGTAGGGGTGATTGTGTGGTGCGTTTGGTTTGGGCTGATTGTGTGGTGTGTTGTTGGGTTGTGCTGTTTGTGTGGTGTGTTTTTGAGGAGGGCTGATTTTGTGGTGTGTTTGGGGTGGGCTCATTGTGTTTTGTGTTGTTGGTGAAGGGCTGATTGTGTGGTGTCTTGTTGGGGAGGGCTGATTCTGTGGTGTGTTGTTGGGGTACGGCTGATTGTGTGTTGTGCTGTTGGGGTGGGCTGATTGTGTGGTGTGTTGTTGAGTAGGGCTGATTGTGTGGTGCGTTTGGGTTGGGCTGATTGTGTGGTGTGTTGTTGAGGAGGGCTGATTGTGTGGTGTGTTTGGGGTGGGCTCATTGTGTTTTGTGTTGTTGCTGAAGGGCTGATTGTGTGGTGTGTTGTTGTGGTGGGCTCATTGTGTGGTGTCTTGTTGGAGAAGGGCTGTTTCTGTGGTGTGATGTTGGGGAGGGCTGATTCTGTGGTGTGTTGTTGGGGGAGGGCTGATTGTGTGGTGTGTTGTTGGGGAGGGCTGATTTTGTGGTGTGTTGTTGGGGAGGGCTGCTTGTGTGTTGTGTTGTTGGGGGAGGGCTGATTGTGTGGTGTGTTGTTGGGGTGGGCTGATTGTGTGTTGTGTTGTTGGGGGAGGGCTGATTGTGTGGTGTGATGTTGGAGTGGGCTGATTGTGTGGTGTGTTGTTGGGGAAGGGCTGATTGTGTGGTGTGTAGTTGGGGTGGGTTGATTGTGTGGTGTCTTGTTAGGGTGGGCTGATTGTGTGGTGTGTTGTTGGGGGAGGGCACATTGTTTGGTGTGTCGTTGAGAAGGGCTGATTGTGTGGTGTGTTTTTGGGTGACAGCTGATTGTGTTGTTTGTTGTTGTGGGAGGGCTGATTGTGTGGTGTGTTGTTTGGGGAGGTCTGATTTTGTGGTGTGTTGTTGTGGGAGTGTTGATTGTGTGGTGTGTTGTTGGGGAAGGGTTGATTGTGTGGTGTGTTGTTGGGGAGGGCTGATTGTGTGTTGTGTTGTTGGGGGAGGGCTGATTGTGTGGTGTGTTGTTGGGGTGGGCTGATTCTGTGGTGTGTTGTTGGGGGAGGGCTGATTGTGTGGTGTGTTGTTGGGGAGGGCTGATTTTGTGGTGTGTTGTTGGGGAGGGCTGATTGTGTGGTGTGTTGTTGGGGGTGTTGATTGTGTGGTGTGTTGTTGGGTGAGTGTTGATTGTGTGGTGTGTTGTTGGGGAGGATTGATTGTGTGGTTGCTTGTTGGGGAAGGGCTGATTGTGTGTTGTGTTGTTGTGGTGGGCTGATTGTGTGTTGTGTTCTTGTGGTGGGCTGATTGTGTGTTGTGTTGTTGGGGTGGCTGATTGTGTGGTGTGTTGTTGTGGAGGGCTGATTGTGTGTTGTGTTGTTGGGGTGGGCTGATTGTGTGGTGTGTTGTTGGGGAAGGGCTGATTGTGTGGTGTGTTTTTGGGGAGGGCTGATTGTGTGATGTGTTGTTGAGGGAGGGCACATTGTTTGGTGTGTCGTTGATGAGGGCTGATTGTGTGGTGTGTTTTAGGGTGATGTCTGATTCTGTTGTTTGTTGTTGTGGGAGGGCTGATTGTGTGGTGTGTTGTTGGGGAGGGCTGATTGTGTGTTGTGTTGTTGGGGAGGGCTGATTGTGTGGTGTGTTGTTGGGGGTGTTGATTGTGTGGTGTGTTGTTGGGTGAGTGTTGATTGTGTGGTGTGTTGTTGGGGGAGGGCTGATTGTGTGGTGTCTAGTTGGGGAGGATTGATTGTGTGCTGTCTTGTTGGGGAGGGCTGAATGTGTGGTTTGTTGTTGGGGCAGGGTGGTTTGTGTGGTGGGATTTTGGGGAGGGCTGATTGTGTGGTGTGTTGTTGGGGAGGGCTCATTGTGTGGTGTGTTGTTGGGGAAGGGCTGATTGTGTGTTGTGTTGTTGTGGTGGGCTGATTGTATGTTGTGTTGTTGTGGTGGGCTGATTGTGTGGTGTGTTGTTGGGGTGGGCTGATTGTGTGGTGTGTTGTTGGTGAGGGTTGATTGTGTGGTGTCTTGTTTGGGAGGGCTGATTGTGTGGTGTGTTGTTGCGGAGGGTTGATTGTGTGGTGTGTTGTTGGGGAAGGGCTGATTGTGTGGTGTGTAGTTGGGGTGGGTTGATTGTGTTGTGTGTTGTTTAGTTGGGCTGATAGTGTGATGTGTTGTTGAGGGAGGGCACATTGTTTGGTGTGTCGTTGAGGAGGGCTGATTGTGTGGTGTGTTTTTGGGTGATGTCTGATTCTGTTGTTTGTTGTTGTGGGAGGGCTGATTGTGTGGTGTGTTGTTGGGAGAGGGCTGATTGTGTGGTGTGTTGTTGGGGGATGTCTGATTGTGTGTTGTGTTGTTGGGGAGGGCTGATTGTGTGGTGTGTTTTTGGGGAGGGCTGATTGTGTAGTGTGTTTTGGGGAGGGCTGATTATGTATTGTGGTGATTGGGGATGGCTGATTGTGTTGTGTGTTGTTGGGGAGGGCTCATTGTGTGGTGTGTTGTTGGGGAAGGGCTGATTGTGTGTTGTGTTGTTGGGGAGGGCTGATTGTGTGGTGTGTTGTTGGTGAGGGTTGATTGTGTAGTGTCTTGTTTGGGAGGGCTGATTGTGTGGTGTGTTGTTGCGGAGGGTTGATTGTGTGGTGTGTTGTTGGGGAAGGGCTGATTGTGTGGTGTGTTGTTGGGGTGGGTTGATTGTGTGGTGTGTTGTTGGCGTGGGCTGATTCTGTGGTGTGTTGTTGGGGGAGGGCTGATTGTGAGTTGTGTTGTTTGGGATGCTGATTGTGTGGTGTGTTGTTGAGGTCTGATTGTGTGGTGTGTTGGGGGGGCTGATTGTGTGGTGTGTTGTTGGGGGAGTTGATTGTTTGGTGTGTTGTTGGGTGAGTTTTGATTGTGTGGTGTGTTGTTGAGGTGGGCTGATTGTGTGTTGTGTTGTTGGGCTGGGCTGATTGTGTGGTGTGTTGTTGAGTAGGGGTGATTGTGTGGTGCGTTTGGTTTGGGCTGATTGTGTGGTGTGTTGTTGGGTTGTGCTGTTTGTGTGGTGTGTTTTTGAGGAGGGCTGATTTTGTGGTGTGTTTGGGGTGGGCTCATTGTGTTTTGTGTTGTTGGTGAAGGGCTGATTGTGTGGTGTCTTGTTGGGGAGGGCTGATTCTGTGGTGTGTTGTTGGGGTACGGCTGATTGTGTGTTGTGCTGTTGGGGTGGGCTGATTGTGTGGTGTGTTGTTGAGTAGGGCTGATTGTGTGGTGCGTTTGGGTTGGGCTGATTGTGTGGTGTGTTGTTGAGGAGGGCTGATTGTGTGGTGTGTTTGGGGTGGGCTCATTGTGTTTTGTGTTGTTGCTGAAGGGCTGATTGTGTGGTGTGTTGTTGTGGTGGGCTCATTGTGTGGTGTCTTGTTGGAGAAGGGCTGTTTCTGTGGTGTGATGTTGGGGAGGGCTGATTCTGTGGTGTGTTGTTGGGGGAGGGCTGATTGTGTGGTGTGTTGTTGGGGAGGGCTGATTTTGTGGTGTGTTGTTGGGGAGGGCTGCTTGTGTGTTGTGTTGTTGGGGGAGGGCTGATTGTGTGGTGTGTTGTTGGGGTGGGCTGATTGTGTGTTGTGTTGTTGGGGGAGGGCTGATTGTGTGGTGTGATGTTGGAGTGGGCTGATTGTGTGGTGTGTTGTTGGGGAAGGGCTGATTGTGTGGTGTGTAGTTGGGGTGGGTTGATTGTGTGGTGTCTTGTTAGGGTGGGCTGATTGTGTGGTGTGTTGTTGGGGGAGGGCACATTGTTTGGTGTGTCGTTGAGAAGGGCTGATTGTGTGGTGTGTTTTTGGGTGACAGCTGATTGTGTTGTTTGTTGTTGTGGGAGGGCTGATTGTGTGGTGTGTTGTTTGGGGAGGTCTGATTTTGTGGTGTGTTGTTGTGGGAGTGTTGATTGTGTGGTGTGTTGTTGGGGAAGGGTTGATTGTGTGGTGTGTTGTTGGGGAGGGCTGATTGTGTGTTGTGTTGTTGGGGGAGGGCTGATTGTGTGGTGTGTTGTTGGGGTGGGCTGATTCTGTGGTGTGTTGTTGGGGGAGGGCTGATTGTGTGGTGTGTTGTTGGGGAGGGCTGATTTTGTGGTGTGTTGTTGGGGAGGGCTGATTGTGTGGTGTGTTGTTGGGGGTGTTGATTGTGTGGTGTGTTGTTGGGTGAGTGTTGATTGTGTGGTGTGTTGTTGGGGAGGATTGATTGTGTGGTTGCTTGTTGGGGAAGGGCTGATTGTGTGTTGTGTTGTTGTGGTGGGCTGATTGTGTGTTGTGTTCTTGTGGTGGGCTGATTGTGTGTTGTGTTGTTGGGGTGGGCTGATTGTGTGGTGTGTTGTTGTGGAGGGCTGATTGTGTGTTGTGTTGTTGGGGTGGGCTGATTGTGTGGTGTGTTGTTGGGGAAGGGCTGATTGTGTGGTGTGTTTTTGGGGAGGGCTGATTGTGTGATGTGTTGTTGAGGGAGGGCACATTGTTTGGTGTGTCGTTGATGAGGGCTGATTGTGTGGTGTGTTTTAGGGTGATGTCTGATTCTGTTGTTTGTTGTTGTGGGAGGGCTGATTGTGTGGTGTGTTGTTGGGGAGGGCTGATTGTGTGTTGTGTTGTTGGGGAGGGCTGATTGTGTGGTGTGTTGTTGGGGGTGTTGATTGTGTGGTGTGTTGTTGGGTGAGTGTTGATTGTGTGGTGTGTTGTTGGGGGAGGGCTGATTGTGTGGTGTCTAGTTGGGGAGGATTGATTGTGTGCTGTCTTGTTGGGGAGGGCTGAATGTGTGGTTTGTTGTTGGGGCAGGGTGGTTTGTGTGGTGGGATTTTGGGGAGGGCTGATTGTGTGGTGTGTTGTTGGGGAGGGCTCATTGTGTGGTGTGTTGTTGGGGAAGGGCTGATTGTGTGTTGTGTTGTTGTGGTGGGCTGATTGTATGTTGTGTTGTTGTGGTGGGCTGATTGTGTGGTGTGTTGTTGGGGTGGGCTGATTGTGTGGTGTGTTGTTGGTGAGGGTTGATTGTGTGGTGTCTTGTTTGGGAGGGCTGATTGTGTGGTGTGTTGTTGCGGAGGGTTGATTGTGTGGTGTGTTGTTGGGGAAGGGCTGATTGTGTGGTGTGTAGTTGGGGTGGGTTGATTGTGTTGTGTGTTGTTTAGTTGGGCTGATAGTGTGATGTGTTGTTGAGGGAGGGCACATTGTTTGGTGTGTCGTTGAGGAGGGCTGATTGTGTGGTGTGTTTTTGGGTGATGTCTGATTCTGTTGTTTGTTGTTGTGGGAGGGCTGATTGTGTGGTGTGTTGTTGGGAGAGGGCTGATTGTGTGGTGTGTTGTTGGGGGATGTCTGATTGTGTGTTGTGTTGTTGGGGAGGGCTGATTGTGTGGTGTGTTTTTGGGGAGGGCTGATTGTGTAGTGTGTTTTGGGGAGGGCTGATTATGTATTGTGGTGATTGGGGATGGCTGATTGTGTGATGTGTTGTTGTGGAGGGATGATTGTGTTGTGTGTTGTTGGGGAGGGCTCATTGTGTGGTGTGTTGTTGGGGAAGGGCTGATTGTGTGTTGTGTTGTTGGGGAGGGCTGATTGTGTGGTGTGTTGTTGGTGAGGGTTGATTGTGTAGTGTCTTGTTTGGGAGGGCTGATTGTGTGGTGTGTTGTTGCGGAGGGTTGATTGTGTGGTGTGTTGTTGGGGAAGGGCTGATTGTGTGGTGTGTAGTTGGGGTGGGTTGATTGTGTTGTGTGTTGTTTAGTTGGGCTGATAGTGTGATGTGTTGTTGAGGGAGGGCACATTGTTTGGTGTGTCGTTGAGGAGGGCTGATTGTGTGGTGTGTTTTTGGGTGATGTCTGATTCTGTTGTTTGTTGTTGTGGGAGGGCTGATTGTGTGGTGTGTTGTTGGGGGAGGGCTGATTGTGTGGTGTGTTGTTGGGGGATGTCTGATTGTGTGTTGTGTTGTTGGGGAGGGCTGATTGTGTGGTGTGTTTTTGGGGAGGGCTGATTGTGTAGTGTGTTGTTGGGGAGGGCTGATTATGTGTTCTGGTGATTGGGGATGGCTGATTGTGTGATGTGTTGTTGTGGAGGGATGATTGTGTGGTGTGTTATTGGGGGAGTGCTGATTCTGTGGTGTGTTGTTGGGGTAGGGCTGATTGTGTGTTGTGTTGTTGGGGTGGGCTGATTGTGTGGTGTGTTGTTGAGTAGGGCTGATTGTGTGGTGTGTTGTTGGGGTGGGCTGTTCGTGTGGTCTGTTGTTGAGGAGGGATGATGGTGTGGTGTGTTTGGGGTGGGCTCATTGAGTTTTGTGTTGTTGAAGGGCTGATTGTGTGGTGTCTTGTTGGGGAGGGCTGATTCTGTGGTGTGATGTTGGGGAGGGATGATTGTGTGGTGTGTTGTTGGGGGAGTGCAGTTTGTGTGTTGTGTTGTTGGCGTGGGCAGATTCTGTGGTGTGTTGTTAGGGGAGGGCTGATTGTGTGGTGTGTTGTTGGGGAGGGCTGATTGTGTGGTGTTTTGTTGGGGGAGTGCAGTTTGTGTGTTGTGTTGTTGGCGTGGGCTGATTCTGTGGTGTATTGTTGGGAGAGGGCTGATTGTGTGGTGTGTTGTTTGGGGGGGCTGATTGTGTGGTGTGTTGTAGCGGAGGTCTGATGGTGTGGTGTGATGGGGGAGGGCTGATTGTGTGGTGTGTTGTTGGGGCTGTTGATTGTGTGGTGTGTTGTTGGGGTGGGCTAATTGTGTGTTGTGTTGTTGGGCTGGGCTGATTGTGTGGTGTGTTGTTGGGGGAGTGCAGTTTGTGTGTTGTGTTGTTGGCGTGGGTTGATTCTGTGGTGTGTTGGGGGAGGGCTGATTGTGTGGTGTGTTGTTGGGGAAGGGCTGAATTTGTGGTGTGTTGTTGGGGAAGGGCTGATTGTGTGGTGTGTTGTTGGGGTGGGTTGATTGTGTGGTGTGTTGTTGGCGTGGGTTGATTGTGTGGTGTGTTGTTGAGTAGGGCTGATTGTGTGTTGTGTTGTTGGGGTGGGCTGTTTGTGTGGTCTGTTGTTGAGGAGGGCTGATGGTGTGGTGTGTTTGGGGTGGGCTCATTGAGTTTTGTGTTGTTGGTGAAGGGCTGATTGTGTGGTGTCTTCTTGGGGAGGGCTGATTCTGTGGTGTGATGTTGGGGAGGGATGATTCTGTGGTGTGTTGTTGGAGAAGGGCTGATTGTGTGGTGTGTTGTTGCGGTGGGCTGATTGTGTGGTGTGTTGTTGGGGGAGGGCACATTGTTTGGTGTGTCGTTGAGGAGGGCTGATTGTGTGGTGTGTTTTTGGGTGATGGCTGATTGTGTTGTTTGTTGTTGTGGGAGGGCTGATTGTGTGGTGTGTTGTTGGGGAGGTCTGAGAGTGTGGTGTGTTGTTGGGAAGGGCTGATTCTGTGTTGTGCTGTTGAGGTGGGCTGATTGTGTGGTGAGTCGTTGGGGGAGGGGTGATTGTGTGGTGTGTTTTTGGGTGACGGCTGATTGTGTTGTTTGTTGTTGTGGGAGGGCTGATTGTGTGGTGTGTTGTTGGGGAGGGCTGATTGTGTGGTGTGTTGTTGGGGAGGGCTGATTGTGTGGTGTGTTGTTGGGGTGGGCTGTTTGTGTGGTCTGTTGTTGAGGAGGGATGATGGTGTGGTGTGTTTGGGGTGGGCTCATTGAGTTTTGTGTTGTTGGTGAAGGGCTGATTGTGTGGTGTGTTCTTGGGGGACGGCTGATTGTGTGGTGTGTTGTTTAGGTGGGCTGATTGTGTGGTGTGTTGTTGGGGGAGGGCACATTGTTTTGTGTGTCGTTGAGGAGGGCTGATTGTGTGGTGTGTTTTTGGGTGATGGCTGATTGTGTTGTTTGTTGTTGTGGGAGGGCTGATTGTGTGGTGTGTTGTTCGGGGAGGTCTGATTTTGTGGTGTGTTGTTGGGGGTGTTGATTGTGTGGTGTGTTGTTGGGGGAGGGCTGATTTTGTGGTGTCTAGTTGGGGAGGATTGATTGTGTGGTGTCTTGTTGGGGAGGGCTGAATGTGTCGTTTGTTGTTGGGGCAGGGTGGATTGTGTGGTGTGATGTTGGGGAGGGCTCATTGTGTGTTGTGTTGTTGGGGAAGGGCTGATTGTGTGTTGTGTTGTTGAGGTGGGCTGATTGTGTGGTGTGTCGTTGGGGGAGGGTTGATTGTGTGGTGTGCTGCTGGGGAAGGGCTGAATTTGTGTTGTGTTGTAGTGGGAGGTCTGATTGTGTGGTTTGTTGTTGAGGTGGGCTGATTGTGTGGTGTGTCGTTGGGGGACGGCTGATTGTGTGGTGTGCTGCTGGGGAAGGGCTGAATTTGTGTTGTGTTGTTGTGGGAGTGTTGATTGTGTGGTGTGTTGTTGGGGGAGGGCTGATTGTTTGTTGTGTTGTTGGGGTGGGCTGATTGTGTGGTGTGTTGCTGGGGAAGGGCTGATTGTGTGGTGTGTTGTTGGGGAAGGGCTGATTGTGTGGTGTGTTTTTGGGGAGGGCTGATTGTGTGTTGTGTTGTTGGGGGAGGGCTGATTGTGTGGTGTGTTGTTGGGGAGGGCTGATTGTGTGTTGTGTTGTTGGGGACGGGCTGATTGTGTGGTGTGATGTTAGGGAGGGCTGATTTTGTGGTGTGTTGTTGGGGAAGGGCTGATTGTGTGGTGTGTTGTTCGGGAGGGCTGATTGTGTGGTGTGTCGTTGGGGGAGGGCTGATTGTGTGGTGTGTTGTTGGGGTGGGCTGATTGTGTGGTGTGTTGTTGGGGGAGGGCTGATTCTGTGGTGTGTTGTTGGGGGAGGGCTGATTGTGTGGTGTGTTGTTGGGGGAGGGCTGATTCTGTGGTGTGTTGTTGGGGGAGGGCTGATTGTGTGGTGTGTTGTTGGGGGAGGGCTGATTGTGTGGTGTGTTGTTGGGGTGGGCTGATTGTGTGGTGTGTTGTTGGGGGAGGGCTGATTCTGTGGTGTGTTGTTGGGGGAGGGCTGATTGTGTGGTGTGTTGTTGGGGTGGGCTGATTGTGTGGTGTGTTGTTGTGGAGGGCTGATTGTGTGTTGTGTTGTTGGGGTGGGCTGATTGTGTGCTCTGTTGCTGGGGAAGGGCTGATTGTGTGGTCTGTTGGTGAAGGGCTGATTGTGTGGTGTGTTTTTGGGGAGGGCTGATTCTGTGTTGTGCTGTTGAGGTGGGCTGATTGTTTGTTGTGTTGTTGGGGTGGGCTGATTGTGTGGTGTGTTGCTGGGGAAGGGCTGATTGTGTGGTGTGTTGTTGGGGAAGGGCTGATTGTGTGGTGTGTTTTTGGGGAGGGCTGATTGTGTGTTGTGTTGTTGGGGGAGGGCTGATTGTGTGGTGTGTTGTTGGGGAGGGCTGATTGTGTGTTGTGTTGTTGGGGACGGGCTGATTGTGTGGTGTGATGTTAGGGAGCGCTGATTTTGTGGTGTGTTGTTGGGGAAGGGCTGATTGTGTGGTGTGTTGTTCGGGAGGGCTGATTGTGTGGTGTGTCGTTGGGGGAGGGCTGATTGTGTGGTGTGTTGTTGGGGTGGGCTGATTGTGTGGTGTGTTGTTGGGGGAGGGCTGATTCTGTGGTGTGTTGTTGGGGGAGGGCTGATTGTGTGGTGTGTTGTTGGGGGAGGGCTGATTCTGTGGTGTGTTGTTGGGGGAGGGCTGATTGTGTGGTGTGTTGTTGGGGGAGGGCTGATTTTGTGGTGTGTTGTTGGGGTGGGCTGATTGTGTGGTGTGTTGTTGGGGGAGGGCTGATTCTGTGGTGTGTTGTTGGGGGAGGGCTGATTGTGTGGTGTGTTGTTGGGGTGGGCTGATTGTGTGGTGTGTTGTTGTGGAGGGCTGATTGTGTGTTGTGTTGTTGGGGTGGGCTGATTGTGTGCTCTGTTGCTGGGGAAGGGCTGATTGTGTGGTGTGTTGGTGAAGGGCTGATTGTGTGGTGTGTTTTTGGGGAGGGCTGATTCTGTGTTGTGCTGTTGAGGTGGGTTGATTGTGTGTTGTGTTGTTGGGGAGGGCTGATTGTGTGGTGTGTTTTTGGGGAGGTCTGAGAGTGTGGTGTGTTGATGGGAAGGGCTGATTCTGTGTTGTGCTGTTGAGGTGGGCTGGTTGTGTGGTGAGTCGTTGGGGGAGGGGTGATTGTGTGGTGTTTTTTTTGGTTGACGGCTGATTGTGTTGTTTGTTGTTGTGGGAGGGCTGATTGTGTGGTGTGTTGTTGGGGAGGGCTGATTGTGTGGTGTGTTGTTGGGGTGGGCTGTTTGTGTGGTCTGTTGTTGAGGAGGGATGATGGTGTGGTGTGTTTGGGGTGGGCTCATTGAGTTTTGTGTTGTTGGTGAAGGGCTGATTGTGTGGTGTGTTCTTGGGGGACGGCTGATTGTGTGGTGTGTTGTTTAGGTGGGCTGATTGTGTGGTGTGTTGTTGGGGGAGGGCACATTGTTTTGTGTGTCGTTGAGGAGGGCTGATTGTGTGGTGTGTTGTTGAGGGAGGGCACATTGTTTGGTGTGTCGTTGAGGAGGGCTGATTGTGTGGTGTGTTTTTGGGTGATGGCTGATTGTGTTGTTTGTTGTTGTGGGAGGGCTGATTGTGTGGTGTGTTGTTCGGGGAGGTCTGATTTTGTGGTGTGTTGTTGTGGGAGTGTTGATTGTGTGGTGTGTTGTTGGGGAAGGGCTGATTGTGTGGTGTGTTCTTGGGGGAGGGCTGATTGTGTGTTGTGTTGTTGGGGGAGGGCTGATTGTGTGGTGTGTTGTTGGGTGAGTGTTGATTGTGTGGTGTGTTGTTGGGGGAGGGCTGATTGTGTGGTGTCTAGTTGGGGAGGATTGATTGTGTGGTGTCTTGTTGGGGAGGGCTGAATGTGTGGTTTGTTGTTGGGGCAGGGTGGTTTGTGTGGTGGGATTTTGGGGAGGGCTGATTGTGTGGTGTGTTCATGGGGAGGGCTCATTGTGTGTTGTGTTGTTGTGGTGGGCTGATTGTGTGGTGTGTTGTTGGGTGACGACTGATTGTGTTGTTTGTTGTTGTGGGAGGGCTGATTGTGTGGTGTGTTGTTGGGGAGGGCTGATTGTGTGGTGTGTTGTTGGGGAGGGCTGATTGTGTGGTGTGTTGTTGGGTGAGTGTTGATTGTGTGGTGTGTTGTTGGGGTGGGCTGATTGTGTGGTGTGTTGTTGCGGTGGGCTGATTGTGTGGTGTGTTGTTGCGGTGGGCTGATTGTGTGGTGTGTTGTTGGGGGAGGGCACATTGTTTGGTGTGTCGTTGAGGAGGGCTGATTGTGTGGTGTGTTTTTGGGTGACGGCTGATTGTGTTGTTTGTTGTTGTGGGAGGGCTGATTGTGTGGTGTGTTGTTCGGGGAGGTCTGATTTTGTGGTGTGTTGTTGTGGGAGTGTTGATTGTGTGGTGTGTTGCTGGGGAAGGGCTGATTGTGTGGTGTGTTGTTGGGGAGGGCTGATTGTGTGGTGTGTTTTTGGGGAGGTCTGAGAGTGTGGTGTGTTGTTGGGAAGGGCTGATTCTGTGTTGTGCTGTTGAGGTGGGCTGGTTGTGTGGTGAGTCGTTGGGGGAGGGGTGATTGTGTGGTGTGTTTTTGGGTGACGGCTGATTGTGTTGTTTGTTGTTGTGGGAGGGCTGATTGTGTGGTGTGTTGTTGGGGAGGGCTGATTGTGTGGTGTGTTGTTGGGGTGGGCTGTTTGTGTGGTCTGTTGTTGAGGAGGGATGATGGTGTGGTGTGTTTGGGGTGGGCTCATTGAGTTTTGTGTTGTTGGTGAAGGGCTGATTGTGTGGTGTGTTCTTGGGGGACGGCTGATTGTGTGGTGTGTTGTTTAGGTGGGCTGATTGTGTGGTGTGTTGTTGGGGGAGGGCACATTGTTTTGTGTGTCGTTGAGGAGGGCTGATTGTGTGGTGTGTTTTTGGGTGATGGCTGATTGTGTTGTTTGTTGTTGTGGGAGGGCTGATTGTGTGGTGTGTTGTTCGGGGAGGTCTGATTTTGTGGTGTGTTGTTGTGGGAGTGTTGATTGTGTGGTGTGTTGTTGGGGAAGGGCTGATTGTGTGGTGTGTTGTTGGGGGAGGGCTGATTGTGTGGTGTCTAGTTGGGGAGGATTGATTGTGTGGTGTCTTGTTGGGGAGGGCTGAATGTGTGGTTTGTTGTTGGGGCAGGGTGGTTTGTGTGGTGGGATTTTGGGGAGGGCTGATTGTGTGGTGTGTTCATGGGGAGGGCTCATTGTGTGGTGTGTTGTTGGGGAAGGGCTGATTGTGTGTTGTGTTGTTGTGGTGGGCTGATTGTGTGGTGTGTTGTTGGGGTGGGCTGATTGTGTGGTGTGTTGTTTGGCAAGGGCTGATTGTGTGATGTGTTGTTGTGGAGGGCTGATTGTGTGTTGTGTTGTTGGGGTGGGCTGATTGTGTGGTGTGTTGTTGGGGAAGGGCTGATTGTGTGGTGTGTTGTTGGCGTGGGCTGATTCTGTGGTGTGTTGTTGGGGGAGGGCTGATTGTGTTGTGTGTTGTTTGGGAGGGCTGATTGTGTGGTCTGTTGTTGAGGAGGTCTAATTGTGTGGTGTGTTGGGGGAGAGCTGATTGTGTGGTTTGTTGTTGGGGGTGTTGATTGTGTGGTGTGTTGTTGGGTGAGTGTTGATTGTGTGGTGTGTTGTTGGGGGGGGCTGATTTTGTGGTGTCTAGTTGGGGAGGATTGATTGTGTGGTGTCTTGTTGGGGAGGGCTGAATGTGTCGTTTGTTGTTGGGGCAGGGTGGATTGTGTGGTGTGATGTTGGGGAGGGCTCATTGTGTGGTGTGTTGTTGGGGAGGGCTCATTGTGTGTTGTGTTGTTGGGGAAGGGCTGATTGTGTGTTGTGTTGTTGAGGTGGGCTGATTGTGTGGTGTGTCGTTGGGGGAGGGGTGATTGTGTGGTGTGCTGCTGGGGAAGGGCTGAATTTGTGTTGTGTTGTTGTAGGAGTGTTGATTGTGTGGTGTGTTGTTGGGGAAGGGCCGATTGTGTGGTGTGTTGTTGGGGGAGGGCTGATTGTTTGTTGTGTTGTTGGGGTGGGCTGATTGTGTGGTGTGTTGCTGGGGAAGGGCTGATTGTGTGGTGTGTTGTTGGGGAAGGGCTGATTGTGTGGTGTGTTTTTGGGGAGGGCTGATTGTGTGTTGTGTTGTTGGGGGAGGGCTGATTGTGTGGTGTGTTGTTGGGGAGGGCTGATTGTGTGTTGTGTTGTTGGGGACGGGCTGATTGTGTGGTGTGATGTTAGGGAGGGCTGATTGTGTGGTGTGTTGTTGGGGAAGGGCTGATTGTGTGGTGTGTTGTTCGGGAGGGCTGATTGTGTGGTGTGTCGTTGGGGGAGGGCTGATTGTGTGGTGTGTTGTTGGGGTGGGCTGATTGTGTGGTGTGTTGTTGGGGGAGGGCTGATTCTGTGGTGTGTTGTTGGGGGAGGGCTGATTGTGTGGTGTGTTGTTGGGGGAGGGCTGATTCTGTGGTGTGTTGTTGGGGGAGGGCTGATTGTGTGGTGTGTTGTTGGGGGAGGGCTGATTGTGTGGTGTGTTGTTGGGGTGGGCTGATTGTGTGGTGTGTTGTTGGGGGAGGGCTGATTCTGTGGTGTGTTGTTGGGGGAGGGCTGATTGTGTGGTGTTTTGTTGGGGTGGGCTGATTGTGTGGTGTGTTGTTGTGCAGGGCTGATTGTGTGTTGTGTTGTTGGGGTGGGCTGATTGTGTGCTCTATTGCTGGGGAAGGGCTGATTGTGTGGTGTGTTGTTGGTGAAGGGCTGATTGTGTGGTGTATTTTTGGGGAGGGCTGATTCTGTGTTGTGCTGTTGAGGTGGGCTGATTGTGTGGTGAGTCGTTGGGGGAGGGGTGATTGTGTGGTGTGCTGCTGGGGTGGGTTGATTGTGTGGTGTGTTGTTTAGGTGGGCCGATTGTGTGGTGTCTTGTTAGGGTGGGCTGATTGTGTGGTGTGTTGTTGGGGGAGGGCTGATTGTGTGGTGTGTTGTTGGGGAGGGCTGATTATGTGTTGAGTTGTTGGGTGAGTGTTGATTGTGTGGTGTGTTGTTGGGTGAGTGTTGATTGTGTGGTGTGTTGTTGGGGTGGGCTGATTGTGTGGTGTGTTGTTGGGGGTGTTGATTGTGTGGTGTGTTGTTGGGTGAGTGTTGATTGTGTGGTGTGTTGTTGGGGAAGGGCTGATTGTGTGGTGTGTTGTTGGGGGAGGGCTGATTGTGTGGTGTGTTGTTGGGGGAGGGCTGATTCTGTGGTGTGTTGTTGGGGGAGGGCTGATTGTGTGGTGTGTTGTTGGGGGAGGGCTGATTGTGTGGTGTGTTGTTGGGGTGGGCTGATTGTGTGGTGTGTTGTTGGGGGAGGGCGGATTGTGTGGTGTTTTGTTGGGGTGGGCTGATTGTGTGGTGTCTAGTTGGGGAGGATTGATTGTGTGGTGTCTTGTTGGGGAGGGCTGAATGTGTCGTTTGTTGTTGGGGCAGGGTGGATTGTGTGGTGTGATGTTGGGGAGGGCTCATTGTGTGGTGTGTTGTTGGGGAAGGGCTGATTGTGTGGTGTGTCGTTGGGGGAGGGGTGATTGTGTGGTGTGTTGTTGAGGTGGGCTGATTGTGTGGTGTGTTGCTGGGGAAGGGCTGATTGTGTGGTGTATTGTTGGGGTGGGCTGATTGTGTGTTGTTTTGTTGGCGTGGGCTGATTCTGTGGTGTGTTGGTGGAGGGCTGATTGTGTGGTGTGTTGTTGGGGAAGGGCTGATTGTGTGATGTGTTGTTGGGGAAGGGCTGATTGTGTGGTGTGTCGTTGGGGAGGGCTGATTATGTGTTGTGTTGTTGGGTGAGTGTTGATTGTGTGGTGTGTTGTTCAGTAGGGGTGATTGTGTGCTGCGTTTGGGTTGGGCTGATTGTGTGGTGTGTTGTTGGGGAGGGCTGTTTGTGTGGTGTGTTGTTGGGTGAGTATTGATTGTGTGGTGTGTTGTTGGGGGAGGGCTGATTGTGTGGTGTCTTGTTGGGGAGGATTGATTGTGTGGTGTCTTGTTGGGGAGGGCTGAATGTGTCGTTTGTTGTTGGGGCAGGGTGGATTGTGTGGTGTGATGTTGGGGAGGGCTCATTGTGTGGTGTGTTGTTGGGGGAGGGGTGATTGTGTGGTGTGTTGTTGGGAAGGGCTGATTCTGTGTTGTGCTGTTGAGGTGGGCTGATTGTGTGGTGTGTCGTTGGGGGAGGGGTGATTGTGTGGTGTGCTGCTGGGGTGGGTTGATTGTGTGGTGTGTTGTTTAGGTGGGCCGATTGTGTGGTGTGTTGTTCAGGTGGGCCGATTGTGTGGTGTCTTGTTAGGGTGGGCTGATTGTGTGGTGTGTTGTTGGGGGAGGGCACATAATTTGGTGTGTCGTTGAGGAGGGCTGATTGTGTGGTGTGTTTTTGGGTGACGGCTGATTGTGTTGTTTGTTGTTGTGGGAGGGCTGATTGTGTGGTGTGTTGTTGGGGAAGGGCTGATTGTGTGGTGTGTTGTTGGGGAGGGCTGATTGTGTGGTGTGTTGTTGGGGGAGGGCTGATTGTGTGGTGTTTTGTTTAGGTGGGCTGATTGTGTGGTGTGTTGTTGAGGGAGGGCACATTGTTTGGTGTGTCGTTGAGGAGGGCTGATTGTGTGGTGTGTTGTTGGGGAGGGCTGATTGTGTGGTGTGTTGTTGGGGGAGGGCTGATTGTGTGGTGTTTTGTTTAGGTGGGCTGATTGTGTGGTGTGTTGTTGAGGGAGGGCACATTGTTTGGTGTGTCGTTGAGGAGGGCTGATTGTGTGGTGTGTTTTTGGGTGACGGCTGATTGTTTTGTTTGTTGTTGTGGGAGGGCTGATTGTGTGGTGTGTTGTTGGGGGATGGCTGATTGTGTTGTTTGTTGTTGTGGGAGGGCTGATTGTGTGGTGTGTTGTTGAGGGAGGGCACATTGTTTGGTGTGTAGTTGAGGAGGGCTGATTGTGTGGTGTGTTTTTGGGTGACGGCTGATTGTGTTGTTTGTTGTTGTGGAAGGGCTGATTGTGTGTTGTGTTGTTGGGGGACGGCTGATTGTGTTGTTTGTTGTTGTGGGAGGGCTAATTGTGTGGTGTGTTGTTGGGAGAGGGCTGATTGTGTGTTGTGTTGTTGGGGGAGGTCTGATTGTGTGTTGTGTTGTTGGGGAGGGCTGATTGTGTGGTGTGTTTTTGGGGAGTGCTGATTGTGTGGTGTGTTGTTGGGAGAGGGCTGATTGTGTGGTGTGTTGTTGGGGGAGGTCTGATTGTGTGTTGTGTTGTTGGGGAGGGCTGATTGTGTGCTGTGTTTTTGGGGAGTGCTGATTGTGTGGTGTGTTGTTGGGCAAGGGCTGATTGTGTGATTTGTTGTTGTGGAGGGCTGATTGTGTGTTGTGTTGTTGTGGTGGGCTGATTGTCTGGTGTGTTGTTGTGGAAGGGCTGATTGTGTGGTGTGTTGTTGCGGAAGGGCTGATTGTGTGGTGTGTTTTTGGGGAGGGCTGATAGTGTGGTGTGTTGTTGGGGAAGGGCTGATTCTGTCGTGTGTTGTTGAGGTGGGCTGATTGTGTGGTGTGTCGTTGGGGGAGTGGTGATTGTGTGGTGTGCTGCTGGGGAAGGGCTGATTGTGTGGTGTGTTGTTGGGGCAGGGTCGTTTGTGTGGTGTGATTTTGGGGAGGGCTGATTGTGTGGTGTGTTGTTGGGGAGGGCTCATTGTGTGGTGTGTTGTTGGGGGAGTGCTGATTGTGTGGTGTGTCATTGGGGGACGGCTGATTGTGTGGTGCGCTGCTGGGGAAGGGCTGAATTTGTGGTGTGTTGTGGGAGTGTTGTTGGGGAAGGGCTGATTGTGTGGTGTGTTGTTGGGGGAGGGCTGATTGTGTGGTGTGTTGTTGGGGGAGGGCTGATTCTGTGGTGTGTTGTTGGGGGAGGGCTGATTGTGTGGTGTGTTGTTGGGGGAGGGCTGATTGTGTGGTGTGTTGTTGGGGTGGGCTGATTGTGTGGTGTGTTGTTGGGGGAGGGCTGATTCTGTGGTGTGTTGTTGGGGGAGGGCTGATTGTGTGGTGTTTTGTTGGGGTGGGCTGATTGTGTGGTGTGTTGTTGTGCAGGGCTGATTGTGTGTTGTGTTGTTGGGGTGGGCTGATTGTGTGCTCTATTGCTGGGGAAGGGCTGATTGTGTGGTGTGTTGTTGGTGAAGGGCTGATTGTGTGGTGTATTTTTGGGGAGGGCTGATTCTGTGTTGTGCTGTTGAGGTGGGCTGATTGTGTGGTGAGTCGTTGGGGGAGGGGTGATTGTGTGGTGTGCTGCTGGGGTGGGTTGATTGTGTGGTGTGTTGTTTAGGTGGGCTGATTGTGTGGTGTGTTGTTGGGGGAGGGCACATTGATTGGTGTGTCGTTGAGGAGGGCTGATTGTGTGGTGTGTTTTTGGGTGACGGCTGATTCTGTTGTTTGTTGTTGTGGGAGGGCTGATTGTGTGGTGTGTTGTTGGGGAGGGCTGATTGTGTGGTGTGTTGTTGGGGAGGGCTGATTATGTGTTGAGTTGTTGGGTGAGTGTTGATTGTGTGGTGTGTTGTTGGGGTGGGCTGATTGTGTGCTGCGTTTGGGTTGGGCTGATTGTGTGGTGTGTTGCGGTGGGCTGTTTGTTTGGTGTGTTGTTGGGTGAGTGTTGATTGTGTGGTGTTTTGTTGGGGGAGGATTGATTGTGTGGTGTCTTGTTGGGGAGGGCTGAATGTGTCGTTTGTTGTTGGGGCAGGGTGGATTGTGTGGTGTGATGTTGGGGAGGGCTCATTGTGTGTTGTGTTGTTGGGGGAGGTCTGATTGTGTGTTGTGTTGTTGGGGAGGGCTGATTGTGTGGTGTGTTTTTGGGGAGTGCTGATTGTGTGGTGTGTTGTTGGGAGAGGGCTGATTGTGTGGTGTGTTGTTGGGGGAGGTCTGATTGTGTGTTGTGTTGTTGGGGAGGGCTGATTGTGTGCTGTGTTTTTGGGGAGTGCTGATTGTGTGGTGTGTTGTTGGGCAAGGGCTGATTGTGTGATTTGTTGTTGTGGAGGGCTGATTGTGTGTTGTGTTGTTGTGGTGGGCTGATTGTCTGGTGTGTTGTTGTGGAAGGGCTGATTGTGTGGTGTGTTGTTGCGGAAGGGCTGATTGTGTGGTGTGTTTTTGGGGAGGGCTGATAGTGCGGTGTGTTGTTGGGGAAGGGCTGATTCTGTCGTGTGTTGTTGAGGTGGGCTGATTGTGTGGTGTGTCGTTGGGGGAGTGGTGATTGTGTGGTGTGCTGCTGGGGAAGGGCTGATTGTGTGGTGTGTTGTTGGGGCAGGGTCGTTTGTGTGGTGTGATTTTGGGGAGGGCTGATTGTGTGGTGTGTTGTTGGGGAGGGCTCATTGTGTGGTGTGTTGTTGGGGGAGTGCTGATTGTGTGGTGTGTCATTGGGGGACGGCTGATTGTGTGGTGCGCTGCTGGGGAAGGGCTGAATTTGTGGTGTGTTGTGGGAGTGTTGTTGGGGAAGGGCTGATTGTGTGGTGTGTTGTTGGGGGAGGGCTGATTGTGTGGTGTGTTGTTGGGGGAGGGCTGATTCTGTGGTGTGTTGTTGGGGGAGGGCTGATTGTGTGGTGTGTTGTTGGGGGAGGGCTGATTGTGTGGTGTGTTGTTGGGGTGGGCTGATTGTGTGGTGTGTTGTTGGGGGAGGGCTGATTGTGTGGTGTGTTGTTGGGGGAGGGCTGATTGTGTGGTGTGTTGTTGGGGTGGGCTGATTGTGTGGTGTGTTGTTGGGGGAGGGCTGATTCTGTGGTGTGTTGTTGGGGGAGGGCTGATTGTTTGGTGTGTTGTTGGGGTGGGCTGATTGTGTGGTGTGTTGTTGGGGGTGTTGATTGTGTGGTGTGTTGTTGGGTGAGTGTTGATTGTGTGGTGTGTTGTTGGGGGAGGGCTGATTGTGTGGTGTGTTGTTGGGGGTGTTGATTGTGTGGTGTGTTGTTGGGTGAGTGTTGATTGTGTGGTGTGTTGTTGGGGGTGTTGATTGTGTGGTGTGTTGTTGGGGGTGTTGATTGTGTGGTGTGTTGTTGGGGGTGTTGATTGTGTGGTGTGTTGTTGGGTGAGTGTTGATTGTGTGGTGTGTTGTTGGGGGTGTTGATTGTGTGGTGTGTTGTTGGGTGAGTGTTGATTGTGTGGTGTGTTGTTGGGGTGGGCTGATTGTGTGGTGTGTTGTTCAGTTGGTCTGATTGTGTGCTGCGTTTGGGTTGGGCTGATTGTGTGGTGTGTTGCGGTGGGCTGTTTGTTTGGTGTGTTGTTGGGTGAGTGTTGATTGTGTGGTGTTTTGTTGGGGGAGGGCTGATTGTGTGGTGTCTAGTTGGGGAGGATTGATTGTGTGGTGTCTTGTTGGGGAGGGCTGAATGTGTCGTTTGTTGTTGGGGCAGGGTGGATTGTGTGGTGTGATGTTGGGGAGGGCTCATTGTGTGGTGTGTTGTTGGGGAAGGGCTGATTGTGTGTTGTGTTGTTGAGGTGGGCTGATTGTGTGGTGTGTCGTTGGGGTGGGCTGATTGTGTGGTGTGTTGCTGGGGAAGGGCTGATTGTGTGGTGTATTGTTGGGGTGGGCTGATTGTGTGTTGTTTTGTTGGCGTGGGCTGATTCTGTGGTGTGTTGGTGGAGGGCTGATTGTGTGGTGTGTTGTTGGGGAAGGGCTGATTGTGTGATGTGTTGTTGGGGAAGGGCTGATTGTGTGGTGTGTCGTTGGGGAGGGCTGATTATGTGTTGTGTTGTTGGGTGAGTGTTGATTGTGTGGTGTGTTGTTCAGTAGGGGTGATTGTGTGCTGCGTTTGGGTTGGGCTGATTGTGTGGTGTGTTGTTGGGGAGGGCTGTTTGTGTGGTGTGTTGTTGGGTGAGTATTGATTGTGTGGTGTGTTGTTGGGGGAGGGCTGATTGTGTGGTGTCTTGTTGGGGAGGATTGATTGTGTGGTGTCTTGTTGGGGAGGGCTGAATGTGTCGTTTGTTGTTGGGGCAGGGTGGATTGTGTGGTGTGATGTTGGGGAGGGCTCATTGTGTGGTGTGTTGTTGGGGGAGGGGTGATTGTGTGGTGTGTTGTTGGGAAGGGCTGATTCTGTGTTGTGCTGTTGAGGTGGGCTGATTGTGTGGTGTGTCGTTGGGGGAGGGGTGATTGTGTGGTGTGCTGCTGGGGTGGGTTGATTGTGTGGTGTGTTGTTTAGGTGGGCCGATTGTGTGGTGTGTTGTTCAGGTGGGCCGATTGTGTGGTGTCTTGTTAGGGTGGGCTGATTGTGTGGTGTGTTGTTGGGGGAGGGCACATAATTTGGTGTGTCGTTGAGGAGGGCTGATTGTGTGGTGTGTTTTTGGGTGACGGCTGATTGTGTTGTTTGTTGTTGTGGGAGGGCTGATTGTGTGGTGTGTTGTTGGGGAAGGGCTGATTGTGTGGTGTGTTGTTGGGGAGGGCTGATTGTGTGGTGTGTTGTTGGGGGAGGGCTGATTGTGTGGTGTTTTGTTTAGGTGGGCTGATTGTGTGGTGTGTTGTTGAGGGAGGGCACATTGTTTGGTGTGTCGTTGAGGAGGGCTGATTGTGTGGTGTGTTGTTGGGGAGGGCTGATTGTGTGGTGTGTTGTTGGGGGAGGGCTGATTGTGTGGTGTTTTGTTTAGGTGGGCTGATTGTGTGGTGTGTTGTTGAGGGAGGGCACATTGTTTGGTGTGTCGTTGAGGAGGGCTGATTGTGTGGTGTGTTTTTGGGTGACGGCTGATTGTTTTGTTTGTTGTTGTGGGAGGGCTGATTGTGTGGTGTGTTGTTGGGGGATGGCTGATTGTGTTGTTTGTTGTTGTGGGAGGGCTGATTGTGTGGTGTGTTGTTGAGGGAGGGCACATTGTTTGGTGTGTAGTTGAGGAGGGCTGATTGTGTGGTGTGTTTTTGGGTGACGGCTGATTGTGTTGTTTGTTGTTGTGGAAGGGCTGATTGTGTGTTGTGTTGTTGGGGGACGGCTGATTGTGTTGTTTGTTGTTGTGGGAGGGCTAATTGTGTGGTGTGTTGTTGGGAGAGGGCTGATTGTGTGTTGTGTTGTTGGGGGAGGTCTGATTGTGTGTTGTGTTGTTGGGGAGGGCTGATTGTGTGGTGTGTTTTTGGGGAGTGCTGATTGTGTGGTGTGTTGTTGGGAGAGGGCTGATTGTGTGGTGTGTTGTTGGGGGAGGTCTGATTGTGTGTTGTGTTGTTGGGGAGGGCTGATTGTGTGCTGTGTTTTTGGGGAGTGCTGATTGTGTGGTGTGTTGTTGGGCAAGGGCTGATTGTGTGATTTGTTGTTGTGGAGGGCTGATTGTGTGTTGTGTTGTTGTGGTGGGCTGATTGTCTGGTGTGTTGTTGTGGAAGGGCTGATTGTGTGGTGTGTTGTTGCGGAAGGGCTGATTGTGTGGTGTGTTTTTGGGGAGGGCTGATAGTGTGGTGTGTTGTTGGGGAAGGGCTGATTCTGTCGTGTGTTGTTGAGGTGGGCTGATTGTGTGGTGTGTCGTTGGGGGAGTGGTGATTGTGTGGTGTGCTGCTGGGGAAGGGCTGATTGTGTGGTGTGTTGTTGGGGCAGGGTCGTTTGTGTGGTGTGATTTTGGGGAGGGCTGATTGTGTGGTGTGTTGTTGGGGAGGGCTCATTGTGTGGTGTGTTGTTGGGGGAGTGCTGATTGTGTGGTGTGTCATTGGGGGACGGCTGATTGTGTGGTGCGCTGCTGGGGAAGGGCTGAATTTGTGGTGTGTTGTGGGAGTGTTGTTGGGGAAGGGCTGATTGTGTGGTGTGTTGTTGGGGAGGGCTGATTGTGTGTTGTGTTGTTGGGGGAGGGCTGATTGTGTGGTGTGTTGTTGGGGTGGGCTGAGTGTGTGGTGTGTTGTTGGGCAAGGGCTGATTGTGTGGTGTGTTGTTGAGGAGGGCTGATTGTGTGGTGTGTTGTTGTGGAGGGCTGATTGTGTGTTGTGTTGTTGGGGTGGGCTGATTGTCTGGTGTGTTGTTGGGGAAGGGCTGATTGTGTGGTGCGTTGTTGGGGAACGGCTGATTGTGTGGTGTGCTGTTGGGGAGGACAGATTGTGTGGTGTGTTGGGAAGGGCTGATTGTGTGGGGTGTTGGGAAGGGCTGATTGTGTGTTGTGTTGTTGGGGAGGGCTGATCGTGTGGTGTGTTGTAGTGGGAGGTCTGATTGTGTGGTGTGTTGTTGAGGTGGGCTGATTGTGTGGTTTGTTGTTGGGGGAGTGTTGATTGTGTGGTGTGTTGTTGGGGAGGGCTGATTGAGTGGTGTGTTGATGGGGGAGGGGTGATTGATGTGTTGTTGGGGAGGGCTGATTGTGTGGTGTTTTATTGGGGAGGGCTGATTGTTTTGTGTGTTGTTGGGGAGGGTGGATTGTGTGGTGTGATGTTGGGGAGGGCTCATTGTGTGGTGTGTTGTTGGGGGAGGGGTGATTGTGTGGTGTGTTGTTGGGAAGGGCTGATTCTGTGTTGTGCTGTTGAGGTGGGCTGATTGTGTGGTGTGTCGTTGGGGGAGGGGTGATTGTGTGGTGTGCTGCTGGGGTGGGTTGATTGTGTGGTGTGTTGTTTAGGTGGGCCGATTGTGTGGTGTGTTGTTCAGGTGGGCCGATTGTGTGGTGTCTTGTTAGGGTGGGCTGATTGTGTGGTGTGTTGTTGGGGGAGGGCACATAATTTGGTGTGTCGTTGAGGAGGGCTGATTGTGTGGTGTGTTTTTGGGTGACGGCTGATTGTGTTGTTTGTTGTTGTGGGAGGGCTGATTGTGTGTTGTGTTGTTCGGGGAGGTCTGATTTTGTGGTGTGTTGTGGGAGTGTTGATTGTGTGGTGTGTTGTTGGGGAAGGGCTGATTGTGTGGTGTGTTGTTGGGGAGGGCTGATTGTGTGGTGTGTTGTTGGGGGAGGGCTGATTGTGTGGTGTTTTGTTTAGGTGGGCTGATTGTGTGGTGTGTTGTTGAGGGAGGGCACATTGTTTGGTGTGTCGTTGAGGAGGGCTGATTGTGTGGTGTGTTTTTGGGTGACGGCTGATTGTTTTGTTTGTTGTTGTGGGAGGGCTGATTGTGTGGTGTGTTGTTGGGGGATGGCTGATTGTGTTGTTTGTTGTTGTGGGAGGGCTGATTGTGTGGTGTGTTGTTGAGGGAGGGCACATTGTTTGGTGTGTCGTTGAGGAGGGCTGATTGTGTGGTGTGTTTTTGGGTGACGGCTGATTGTGTTGTTTGTTGTTGTGGAAGGGCTGATTGTGTGTTGTGTTGTTGGGGGACGGCTGATTGTGTTGTTTGTTGTTGTGGGAGGGCTAATTGTGTGGTGTGTTGTTGGGAGAGGGCTGATTGTGTGTTGTGTTGTTGGGGGAGGTCTGATTGTGTGTTGTGTTGTTGGGGAGGGCTGATTGTGTGGTGTGTTTTTAGGGAGTGCTGATTGTGTGGTGTGTTGTTGGGAGAGGGCTGATTGTGTGGTGTGTTGTTGGGGGAGGTCTGATTGTGTGTTGTGTTCTTGGGGAGGGCTGATTGTGTGCTGTGTTTTTGGGGAGTGCTGATTGTGTGGTGTGTTGTTGGGCAAGGGCTGATTGTGTGATTTGTTGTTGTGGAGGGCTGATTGTGTGTTGTGTTGTTGTGGTGGGCTGATTGTCTGGTGTGTTGTTGTGGAAGGGCTGATTGTGTGGTGTGTTGTTGCGGAAGGGCTGATTGTGTGGTGTGTTTTTGGGGAGGGCTGATAGTGTGGTGTGTTGTTGGGGAAGGGCTGATTCTGTCGTGTGTTGTTGAGGTGGGCTGATTGTGTGGTGTGTCGTTGGGGGAGTGGTGATTGTGTGGTGTGCTGCTGGGGAAGGGCTGATTGTGTGGTGTGTTGTTGGGGCAGGGTCGTTTGTGTGGTGTGATTTTGGGGAGGGCTGATTGTGTGGTGTGTTGTTGGGGAGGGCTCATTGTGTGGTGTGTTGTTGGGGGAGTGCTGATTGTGTGGTGTGTCATTGGGGGACGGCTGATTGTGTGGTGCGCTGCTGGGGAAGGGCTGAATTTGTGGTGTGTTGTGGGAGTGTTGATTGTGTGGTGTGTTGTTGGGGAAGGGCTGATTGTGTGGTGTGTTGTTGGGGAGGGCTGATTGTGTGTTGTGTTGTTGGGGGAGGGCTGATTGTGTGGTGTGTTGTTGGGGTGGGCTGAGTGTGTGGTGTGTTGTTGGGCAAGGGCTGATTGTGTGGTGTGTTGTTGAGGAGGGCTGATTGTGTGGTGTGTTGTTGTGGAGGGCTGATTGTGTGTTGTGTTGTTGGGGTGGGCTGATTGTCTGGTGTGTTGTTGGGGAAGGGCTGATTGTGTGGTGTGTTGTTGGGGAAGGGCTGATTCTGTGGTGTGTTGTTGAGGTGGGCTGATTGTGTGGTGTGTCGTTGGGGGAGTGGTGATTGTGTGGTGTGTTGTTGGGGAAGGGCTGATTGTGTGGTGTGTTGTTGTTGAGGGCTGATTGTTTGTTGTGTTGTTGGGGGAGGGCTGATTGTGTGGTGTGTTGGGGTGGGCTGATTGTGTGGTGTGTTGTTGGGCAAGGGGTCATTGTGTGATGTGTTGTTGTGGAGGGCTGATTGTGTGTTGTGTTGTTGGGGTGGGCTGATTGTCTGGTGTGTTGTTGGGGAAGGGCTGATTGTGTGGTGTGTTGTTGGGGAAGGGCTGATTGTGTGGTGTGTTGTTGGGGTGGGCTGAGTGTGTGGTGTGTTGTTGGGCAAGGGCTGATTGTGTGGTGTGTTGTTGAGGAGGGCTGATTGTGTGGTGTGTTGTTGTGGAGGGCTGATTGTGTGTTGTGTTGTTGGGGTGGGCTGATTGTCTGGTGTGTTGTTGGGGAAGGGCTGATTGTGTGTTGTGTTGTTGGGGAGGGCTGATTGTGTGCTGTGTTTTTGGGGAGTGCTGATTGTGTGGTGTGTTGTTGGGCAAGGGCTGATTGTGTGATTTGTTGTTGTGGAGGGCTGATTGTGTGTTGTGTTGTTGTGGTGGGCTGATTGTCTGGTGTGTTGTTGTGGAAGGGCTGATTGTGTGGTGTGTTGTTGCGGAAGGGCTGATTGTGTGGTGTGTTTTTGGGGAGGGCTGATAGTGTGGTGTGTTGTTGGGGAAGGACTGATTCTGTCGTGTGTTGTTGAGGTGGGCTGATTGTGTGGTGTGTCGTTGGGGGAGTGGTGATTGTGTGGTGTGCTGCTGGGGAAGGGCTGATTGTGTGGTGTGTTGTTGGGGCAGGGTCGTTTGTGTGGTGTGATTTTGGGGAGGGCTGATTGTGTGGTGTGTTGTTGGGGAGGGCTCATTGTGTGGTGTGTTGTTGGGGGAGTGCTGATTGTGTGGTGTGTCATTGGGGGACGGCTGATTGTGTGGTGCGCTGCTGGGGAAGGGCTGAATTTGTGGTGTGTTGTGGGAGTGTTGATTGTGTGGTGTGTTGTTGGGGAAGGGCTGATTGTGTGGTGTGTTGTTGGGGAGGGCTGATTGTGTGTTGTGTTGTTGGGGGAGGGCTGATTGTGTGGTGTGTTGTTGGGGTGGGCTGAGTGTGTGGTGTGTTGTTGGGCAAGGGCTGATTGTGTGGTGTGTTGTTGAGGAGGGCTGATTGTGTGGTGTGTTGTTGTGGAGGGCTGATTGTGTGTTGTGTTGTTGTGGTGGGCTGATTGTCTGGTGTGTTGTTGGGGAAGGGCTGATTGTGTGGTGTGTTGTTGGGGAAGGGCTGATTCTGTGGTGTGTTGTTGAGGTGGGCTGATTGTGTGGTGTGTCGTTGGGGGAGTGGTGATTGTGTGGTGTGTTGTTGGGGAAGGGCTGATTGTGTGGTGTGTTGTTGTTGAGGGCTGATTGTGTGTTGTGTTGTTGGGGGAGGGCTGATTGTGTGGTGTGTTGGGGTGGGCTGATTGTGTGGTGTGTTGTTGGGCAAGGGGTCATTGTGTGATGTGTTGTTGTGGAGGGCTGATTGTGTGTTGTGTTGTTGGGGTGGGCTGATTGTCTGGTGTGTTGTTGGGGAAGGGCTGATTGTGTGGTGTGTTGTTGGGGAAGGGCTGATTGTGTGGTGTGTTTTTGGGGAGGGCTGATTGTGTGGTGTGTTGTTGGGGAATGGCTGATTCTGTGGTGTGTTCTTGAGGTGGGCTGATTGTGTGGTGTGTCGTTGGGGGAGTGGTGATTGTGTGGTGTGCTGCTGGGGAAGGGCTGATTGTGTGGTGTGTTGTTTAGGTGGGCTGATTGTGTGGTGTGTTGTTGGGGGGAGGGCACATTGTTTGGTGTGTCGTTGAGGAGGGCTGATTGTGTGGTGTGTTTTTGGGTGACGGCTGATTGTGTTGTTCGTTGTTGTGGGAGGGCTGATTGTGTTGTGTGTTGTTCGGGGAGGTCTGATTTTGTGGTGTGTTGTTGTGGGAGTGTTGATTGTGTGGTGTGTTGTTGGGGAAGGGCTGATTGTGTGGTGTGTTGTTGGGGGAGGGCTGATTGTGTGGTGTGTTGTTTAGGTGGGCTGATTGTGTGATGTGTTGTTGAGGGAGGGCCCATTGTTTGGTGTGTCGTTGAGGAGGGCTGATTGTGTGGTGTGTTTTTGGGTGACGGCTGATTGTGTTGTTTGTTGTTGTGGAAGGGCTGATTGTGTCGTGTGTTGTTGGGGGATGGCTGATTGTGTTGTTTGTTGTTGTGGGAGGGCTGATTGTGTGGTGTGTTGTTGAGGGAGGGCACATTGTTTGGTGTGTCGTTGAGGAGGGGTGATTGTGTGGTGTGTTGGGTGACGGCTGATTGTGTTGTTTGTTGTTGTGGAAGGGCTGATTGTGTGTTGTGTTGTTGGGGGACGGCTGATTGTGTTGTTTGTTGTTGCGGGAGGGCTGATTGTGTGGTGTGTTGTTGGGAGAGGGCTGATTGTGTGGTGTGTTGTTGGGGGAGGTCTGATTGTGTGTTGTGTTGTTGGGGAGGGCTGATTGTGTGGTGTGTTTTTGGGGAGTGCTGATTGTGTGGTGCGTTGTTGCGAGAGGGCTGATTGTGTGGTGTGTTGTTGGGGGAGGTCTGATTGTGTGTTGTTTTGTTGGGGAGGGCTGATTGTGTGGTGTGTTTTTGGGGAGGGCTGATTATGTGGTGTGGTGATTGGGGATGGCTGATTGTGTTATGTGTTGTTGGGGGATTGCTGATTCTGTGGTGTGTTGTTGGGGTAGGGCTGATTGTGTGTTGTGTTGTTGGGGTGGGCTGATTGTGTGGTGTGTTGTTGAGTAGGGCTGATTGTGTGATGTGTTGTTGTGGAGGGTTGATTGTGTGGTGTGTTGTTGGGGGAGGGCTGATTCTGTGGTTTGTTGTTGGGGGAGGGCTGATTGTGTGGTGTGTTGTTGGGGGTGTTGATTGTGTGGTGTGTTGTTGGGTGAGTTTTGATTTTGTGGTGTGTTGTTGGGTGAGTTTTGATTGTGTGGTGTCTAGTTGGGGAGGGCTGATTGTGTGGTGTGTTGTTGGGGGTGTTGATTGTGTAGTGTGTTGTTAGGTGAGTGTTGATTGTGTGGTGTGTTGTTGGGGAAGGTTGATTGTGTGTTGTGTTTTTGGGGAGGGCTGATTGTGTGGAGTGTTTTTGGGGATGGCTGATTGTGTGGTGTGTTCTTGGGGGACTGATGATTGTGTGGTTTGTTGTTGGGGGTGTTGATTGTGTGGTGTGTTGTTGGGGAAGGTTGATTGTGTGTTGTGTTGTTGGGGAAGGGCTGATTGTGTGGTGTGTTGATGGGGGAGGTCTGATTGTGTGGTGTGTTGTTGGGGTGGGCTGATTGTGGGTTGTGTGAAAATACCACAGGTCAATTTAGCGAGGCAGTGACACCCAACCCCCTGCACAAAAAAGGGCATCAACACGATTGTCAACACCACTCAATCCCCTCCCCATGCAACATAACTAACAATAGTGCTTCCCTCCCCCAGAAGTAACACGAAAACACTGAATACCAGAATTATATGTGTGAAAAATGTTCTTAGTCCAAATGCATAAATGCAGAAAACCTCGGTAACAACCTTCAACATCTCAAAAGTGACTGACCAAGTGGCCTACCCTCCCGACACAGCGATAGACCACACCGGCTTCCTCTTTGGCAGCATTGATCAGAAGGCAGGCAGCTGGCCCTCACCCTCTGCATTTGCCTCGATGTTTTAATCTTCCTCGTCACTTCAGTCGGTGAACTAGAGTCGAACATCAGCTCGTGCCACGTCCTGCAGCCTCCTCGCCTCGAGTCTCGCACTCACTGCCTCCCAGACTCCTCTTGGAGACAGCTGAGTGCTGGGTCACCCAAAATATCTCCAAACTGCAAATCAGAGGCTCTAACAGTTCCAGAAACAACATTCAAGATGTAAGAGAAGTTAGAGTCAGGGTGGATGAAATGTTCTGACCAATTCTAAATGACTGTGATCCTCCAGTCTGGAAGTCTAGAAGCCAGTTACAGATGGGATTCAGAGGTAAGTTTATTCGGGTTTATGGTATTGAACTGTGAGCAACACTCCACACCATAAGACCTAGGGGCAGAATTAGGCCACTTAGCCCATTGAGTCTGCTCTCTCATCCCATCATGGCTGATTATTATCCCATTCTCCAGACATGCTGAATCCTCACAAACTTCTGAGAAAGCAGAGGAGCTGCCGTGCTTTCTTTGTAATGATTCTTAAGTGCTGGACCCGGGACTTATCGTCCGAAATGATAACTGCAAAGAACTTAACGTTTCTGATCCTCTCCGCCTCTGATCGCCTGATGAAGACTGGCTGATGGATTTCCAGGTTCCTCCTCCTGTAGTTAGTAATCAGTTATCAGGTTTTGCTAGCATTGAGTGAGAGGTTGCTTTTGTGGCCGTCATCCAATCAGATTTCAATTCCCTTCCTCTATGTTGATTCATCACCACCTTTGACTTGGCCATCGACAGTGGTGTCATCAATAAGGTTGAACATAGCCTTGGAGCACTACTTTGCCACACAGTCATAGGTGTAAAGCGAGTAGAGCAGGGGGCCAAGCACACAGCCTTGTGAGGCACCTGTGCTGATAGCAATTGTGGAGGAGATGTTGGTGCCAATCCAAAATGATTAGGGCTTTCAAGGGAACAAATCAAGATTTCAAGACAGCACTGGTGACACGTGGCAATGTTTTACAAGCAGCTCACAAAACTTCTAGATATACTTCTAAACTACTATTACTGCAATAGGCAGCCCATAATTTCCTTTGAAGTCAAGAGACAAAAGAAGGCATACTTATGGTTTAGGAAGCAAAGATTAGACACGGCTTTTGAGAGTTATCAGATAGCCTGGAAGGAGTTTAAGGAGGGACTTTGGAGAGCTAGAAGGGGACAGGAGAGGGCCTTTGAAAATAGGATTAAGAAAATCCTGAAGACATTCTATATATATGTGAAGAACAGAAGGGTAGATCCTTTCAGGGATAAAAGAGGAAAACTGTGCCTGGAAGTGGAGGAGTTGGGGAGGATCATTACTGAATACTTTGTCAGTATTTATCACTGACAGGGACCTTGATGAAGGTCAGGATGGCATAAAATGCTGAAACACGTTCACATGAAGAAGCCGATCTGCTGGAGCTTTTGAAAAACGTTGGGAAAATAAGCCCCTGGGGCCGGGTGGGATCTATCCCAGTTACCGAGGGAAGAGACTTCTGTGCCTTTGTGTGTTCTATGTTGAATGTTCTATGTTCTCTAAATCAGAATCAGGTTTAATATTGCTGGCAAATGTCATGAAATTTGTTGTTGTCTAGCAGCAGTACATTGCAATACATAGTAACCAAAGCTATATGTATAAACATTAAATTAAATAAGTCGTGCAAAAAGAGAGAGAAAATAAGTGGTGAGGTAGTGTTTATGGGTTCAATGCCCATTCAGAAATCAGATGGCAGAGGGGAAGAAGCTGTTCCTGAATCGTTAAAGTGTGTGCCTTCAGGCTCCTGTACCTCCTCCCTGATGGCAGAGGGGAAGAGGCTGTTCCTGAATCTTTGAGTGTGTGCCTTCAGGCTCCTGTACCTCCTCCCTGATGGCAGAGGGGAAGAAGCTGTTCCTGAATCGTTGAGTGTGTGTCTTCAGGCTCCTGTACCTCCTCCCTGATGGCAGAGGGGAAGAAGCTGTTCCTGAATCGCTGAGTGTGTGTCTTCAGTCTCCTGTACCTCCTCCCTGATGGCAGAGGGGAAGAAGCTGTTCCTGAATCGCTGAGTGTGTGTCTTCAGTCTCCTGTACCTCCTCCCTGATGGCAGAGGGGAAGAAGCTGTTCCTGAATCGTTAAAGTGTGTGCCTTCAGGCTCCTGTACCTCCTCCCTGATGGCAGAGGGGAAGAAGCTGTTCCTGAATCGCTGAGTGTGTGTCTTCAGTCTCCTGTACCTCCTCCCTGATGGCAGAGGGGAAGAAGCTGTTCCTGAATCGTTAAAGTGTGTGCCTTCAGGCTCCTGTACCTCCTCCCCGATGGCAGAGGGGAAGAAGCTGTTCCTGAATCGCTGAGTGTGTGTCTTCAGTCTCCTGTACCTCCTCCCTGATGGCAGAGGGGAAGAAGCTGTTCCTGAATCGTTAAAGTGTGTGCCTTCAGGCTCCTGTACCTCCTCCCTGATGGCAGAGGGGAAGAAGCTGTTCCTGAATCGCTGAGTGTGTGTCTTCAGTCTCCTGTACCTCCTCCCTGATGGCAGAGGGGAAGAGGCTGTTCCTGAATCGTTGAGTGTGTGCCTTCAGGCTCCTGTACCTCCTCCCTGATGGTAGCAACAAGTGCCCATGAGGAATGAGACTAAGTTTACATCTCTCTGCAGCTTATTTTGATCCTGTACATTAGCCCCCACTCCCACATACCAGACGGAGATGCAGCCGGTTAGAATGCTTTCCACGGTACATTTATAGAAATTTGTGAGTGTATTTGGTGATATAACAAATCTCCTGAAACTCTGGGTGATACATAGTCCATCTTCAAAACCTCCTGAAGAGCTGATATACCTCAAGGTCAGAGTTTCATGCATTATCTGTGGAATCACTCTGACATTAAGACTGAAAGTCTAATGGCAGGTGATATTAGGGTGAGATCCACGTTACAGACTCATTGCTGTCATTCTGCGGGTTTCTATGATTGATTCTGCTCATAACTCTGAAAGTAAGTGCCGCAGCAGAGCTGTGGCATAACTAGTGTGGGAGCAAAGAGAATTCCTGTTCTATTCTGTCTTCGGAACAGGAGAGAGTTCAGGGCTACGGCATGTCGTAGCACTCCGAGGGGTTGAGAAATACCACTGTGGAACTGAGGAGAATAGATTCCAAGCTTGGATTTCTTTACAAAATCGTCCAAATTAATTTAAGAGCAATAGGCATTGTGACTGTATTAGAAATTCAGTGCTTGTTTCGTGTAAAAACATTTCATCCAGCTAATAATGGTTACACATTGCCACAGATGGCAGCTTGAATTAATTAATAATGACAACTGGGCATAAATTTTCTTCCTAATTAAAGGAAGAGTTGGTGCAGGTCGCCTTACCAAGTACCAAGAAAAAATGAGCAGAAGGTTTAGTTATTTATTTGTTTATTGAGGTACAGCGAAGAATAGGCCCTTCTGTCATTTCCCCCATGGCCACTGAAATATTACTTTTCTTACATGCCTTTTCTACCTTTGTGGTGAACTACATATACCTGTCTGGACAGCCCCTCTGCTGACTGCTTCTGCGGCTCCTCCCACAGACCCCTGTATAAAGACGATTGGAGGCACTGCTCCCCCCTCAGTCTCCAGGATGTTGCGTGGTGGTCTCTTGCAGCTAATAAAAGCCTATTGTTTGCCTCCCGTCTCCGAGAGTTATTGATGGTGCATCAACCTCCCATTGTAATTTGAAGCCCACATCTTGGCTACTGTTCAGAGGCCTGTATATAACAGAGTCTTTTTAACCTTTGCGGTGTCTTAACTCTACCCACAAGGATCCTATATCTTCAGATCCCGTCACCTCTTTAAGGATTTGATTTCATTTTTTACCACCTCAGTCCTTCTGTCTGGATGCCTATTTTTTCGATAGAGTATCGCTCAATGATGATTTTCTTTCAGATGATACTCAAAGCACTGGACCTGGATGCACATCTCCTTCATTTCATCTGCGGTGTGATTCAAATATAACACCTTCAGTCCTGTATTTACCACCTCTCTTCTCAAGTTCCTCTCCATGTTCGAGTCATAGAAAAGTACAGCACAGAAACAGGCCATTCAGCCCATCTAGTATGTGCTGAACCATTTAAATATCCTACTCCCATTGACCTGCACTGAGGCTAAAGCCCTCCATGCCCCTACCATCCACGTGCCTGTCCAAACTTCTCTCGAGCATTGAAAACAAAATCACACCTACCACTTGCACTGGCAGTTCGTTCCACACTCATCACCCTCTGGGTGAAGAAGTTTCCACTCATATTCCACTTAAAATTTTCACCTGCCACCCTTAACCCTCTGGTTGCAGTAAAGCGCATTTACTCTACCTATACCCCTCATAATTTTGCATACCTTCATCAAATCTCCCCAAGTCTTCTATGTTCCAAGTAATAAAGTCCTAACCAATTCAATCTTTCCTTATAACTCAGGTCCTCCAGACTCAGCAACATCTTTGTGAATTTTCTGCACTCTTTCAATCTTATTTACATTTTGTCTGTAGGCAGGTGATCAAAACTGCATATAATACTCTAATATTGCCTAAAGTTAAATTCTCAACCCTTTCTCAACTTTCTGTCTTCTTCATTAACCGGAGTCTTCAGTAACCTCTCCTGCACTCTCCTTCTCTCTTACTTCTCTGGACTTCTTCAATCTGTTGAACCGACCATACCCTGCTGAACATCGGTAAGCTTATTCAGAAAGTCAGAAGGCATGGGATCCAGGGAAGTCTGGCCAGGTGGATTCAGAATTGGCTTGCCTGCAGAAAGCAGAGGGTCGTGGTGGAGGGAGTAGATTCGGAGTGGAGGGTTGTGACTAGTGGTGTCCCACAAGGATCGGTTCTGGGACCTCTACTTTTCGTGATTTTTATTAATGACCTGGATGTAGGGTTAGAAGGGTGGGTTGGCAAGTTTGCAGATGACACAAAGGTTGGTGGTGTTGTGGATAGTGTAGAGGATTGTTGAAGGTTGCAGAGAGACATTGATAGGATGCAGGAGTGGGCTGAGAAGTGGCAGATGGAGTTCAACCTGGAGAAGTGTGAGGTGGTAACACTTTGGAAGGGTAAACTCCAAAGCAGAGTACATAGTAAGTGGCAGGATACTTGGTAGTGTGGAGGAGCAGAGGGATCTGGGGGTACATGTCCACAGATCCCTGAAAGTTGCCTCACAGGTAGATAGGGTAGTTAAGAAAGCTTATGGAGTGTTAGCTTTCATAAGTCGAAGGATAGAGTTTAAGAGTCATGAGGTAATGATGCAGCTCTATAAAACTCTGGTTAGGCCACACTTGGAGTACTGTGTCCAGTTCTGGTTGCCTCTCTATAGGAAGGATGTGGAAGCATTGGAAAGGGTACAGAGGAGATTTACCAGGATGCTGCCTGGTTCAGAGAGTATGGATTATGATCAGAGATTAAGGGAGCTAGGGCTTTACTCTTTGGAGAGAAGGAGGATGAGAGGAGACATGATAAAGGTACGCAAGATATTAAGAGGAATAGACAGAGTGGACGGCCACTCTGTCTATTCCTCTTCCCCAGGGCTCCACTGCTCAATACAAGAGGACATGGCTTTAAGGTAAGGGGTGGGAAGTTCAAGGGGGATATTAGAGGAAGGTTTTTCACTCAGAGAGTGGTTGGTGTGTGGAATGCACTGCTTGAGTCAGTGGTGGAGGCAGATATACTAGTGAAGTTTAAGGGACTACTAGACAGGTATATGGAGGAATTTAAGGTGGGGGTTATATGGAGGCAGGGTTTAAGTGTTGGCACAACATTGTGGGCTGAAGGGCCTGTAATGTGCTGTACTATTCTATGTTCTATGTATCATTAACAGCCGTGTTGTATGACATCATCATGATGTGCTGTGTAGTATGACGTGGGCAATCCTGGTCTCATGACCATAATTGTTCTTGGCAAACATCGCACAAGAAGTAGTTTGCCTTTGCCTTCTTCTGTACAGTGTCTTTCCAAGGCGGTGGCCCTCTTGCAAGATTGTCCACCTGGCGTCAGTGGTCACATATCCAGGATTTGTGAAGTGCGCCAGTTGCTCATATCCACCACCTCCTCCCATGGCTTCATGTGACCCTGATAGGGGGGTGGGAGACTAGCAGAGGGAAGGAGCACCTTATACCTCCTTTGGTAGAGGCATATCTCCACCCAGCCATCCTACTATTGCCTCTGATAATCCCCCTACAGTTGCCCAGAGGGACAGTGGTAGTTCAAAACAGTGGACTACCCCCCCCCCACCCCCACTCACTCATGGGCACTAAATGCTGGCTTTCCCAGTGGTGCTTAGAGCACAACAAATGAATATAATACTGAGGGACACACACACAAAATGCTGGAGGAACTCAACAGCTCAGACGGGATCTACGGATATGAATAAGAGGTCGACATTTCCGGCCAAGACCCTTCACAGGACAGAGAAGGAAGGGGAAAATGCCAGAATGAGAAGGTGGGAGTAGGGGAAGCAGGATAGCTGGAAGGTGATAGGGGACACCAGATAGATGGGAAAAGTCAAGGTCTGGAGAAAAAGGAATCTGATAGGAGAGGAGAGTGGACCATAGGAGAAAGGGAAGGAGGAGGGGACCCAGAGAGAACTGATAGGCGGGTGAGAAGAGAGTGGGGAATAGAGAAAGGTAGGTGGGGATTTGTTCACTAAAAGGAGAAATCAATACACTTGCCATCAGGTTGGAGGGTACCAAGGTGGAATAGAAGGTGTTGTTCCTTCACCCTGAGGGTGGCCTCTTCTTGGCACAGGAGGCCTTGGATCGACACGTTGGGGCAGGAACGGGGATTAGAGTGTTTGGCTACTGGGAAGTCCTGCCAGTGGTGAATGGTACAGGGGTGCTCGACGCAGCAGTCCCCCAATTTATGACGGGTCTCACCAGTGCAGAGGGGGCCACATTGGGAGCGCTGGACATGAGAGGCGGCCCCGGCAGGTTCGCAGGTGAAGTGTTGCCTCACCTGGAAGGACTGTTTGGAGCCCTGAATGGTGGTGAGAGAGGAAGTGCAGCACTTCAGCAAGTCCCTTTGGAGCCTCTTGCCAGCGTGTTGCGAACGGCTGTGATGTGGACCTGCGATGTTAGAGACACCATTGCAGCGCGGTGTTGGGACTGAATGAAACATTCAGCTGAGCTCCAACACAGGCGCCCACAGACTCTCCACATAATTACTACTAATGGCTTTAATCGCCTATAAATTAATTTTTAAAAGCAATGAGCTGGTGTCAAGACCTTTGCACAGGCTGTTTATTTAAAGTATTTATCAAGCAACTTCCACATCCTTAGACTTCTTTCGTCCTGTAACAGTGGGAATAAGCAAGTGACGTCAGCCAAGCAGAACAGAGCATGAGGTAAAAGCTGAGAGTGCAAGCACATCACAGCTACCCTTCAACTGGACACAAACTGCATTCAACCTAAAGGAGCCGAGGCAGTGAGTAATCCCAGCTTTGTCACAATGAGGGACACTGGGTACACCTCTCTTCAGCTGACACTGAGGATTGGTCACTCCCATTGGTTGAAAAGCTCATGAGTGGCATTGAATGCAATTGTCTCTATCCCACACTGAAGAACAGTCATTCCCATTGGTTGAAAAGCTCATGAGTGGCATTGAATGCAATTGCCTCTATCCCACACTGAAGAACAGTCATTCCCTTTGGTTGAAAAGCTCATGAGTGGCATTGGATGCAATTGTCTCTATCCCACACTGAAGAACAGTCATTCCCATTGGTTGAAAAGCTCATGAGTGGCATTGGATGCAACTGTCTCTTTCTCACACTGAAGAACAGTCATTCCCATTGGTTGAAAAGCTCATGAATGGCATTGGATGCAACTGTCTCTATCTCACACTGAAGAACAGTCATTCCCATTGGTTGAAAAGCTCATGAATGGCATTGGATGCAACTGTCTCTATCCCACACTGAAGAACAGCCATTCCCATTGGTTGAAAAGCTCATGAATGGCACTGGATGCAACTGTCTCTATCTCACACTGAAGAACAGTCATTCCCATTGGTTGAAAAGCTCATGAATGGCATTGGATGCAACTGTCTCTATCCCACAGAGAGAAATGGTCACCCCCATTGCAGGATGGTGAGCCAGTGTGGAAGCTAGAGCTAATACCTTGTCCCAATGTCCAATATCAAACTTGCCGACCACTGATATGAGGCTCACCACTCTATAGTCTCGCGGATTATCTCTGGCTCCCTTCTTAGCTCCAGAGTAGCCATTACATTCTACTTTACCTTTGCATACTGATGAACAACAATAAAAGATGTTGAATCTTGAATTGAATGGTCGGGTGGTGGGGCAGGTTCAGGGATCCTGGTGGCTGACACATGCTTCTTCTTTTCTGTTCCTGTGCTGCCTGCGTGGAGTCTGCACGTTCTCCCTAGAACCATATTCTCCCCACCTCTGCTGCTCCAGTTCCCTTTCTCATCCCACCAACACACATGGGTTGTTGGCTGCTGTGTGTTGCTCGTGTGTGGGTGAGGCGTAAAATGTGGGGGGCAGTGGGTTCTGATTGGAATATGTTGGCACAATCGCATAGTAGCTAGACTGTGGCAAGTGTGAATAAGGTCACCGAAGAAACACTGAAGCTAGTGGATATGGAAGCCTTAAGTCCAGCAAAACAAGTATATAGGCATCATCTGTGAGCTTGAAGGAAAAAGCTTCTCAACCCAATATTACATGACATTTTTATATGCTTAAGATCAAGGGCAACAGCAGGACAATTCTATAGTTACAATGTCTCTACAATGCTTCCTCTAAATCACATATAGTTTTCACACACCTCCTTCTTCACACCCACAATCCAGACACGCATAATGAATATTAACCCCCACTGACTCAGCTGCATTGATGC